>NW_026692779.1:0-88171 GCF_021218885.2 Marmota monax
ATGGCTTCAATTAGGAATCAAAATGGGAGCAAGACAAACATGGATCCCATTAAGTTCCAGAGGACTTGAAGCTGAAGTCCACTCCGCCACCAAGTTCCTCTTACAGTGATTATTAAAAAAAAAAAAAAAAAAAAAAGAGTACTCCATCTGAGGAGCTATAGTGTCATCCAGTGGTTATCGAGAAAAGCACACCAGTTACAAAATCTGGTATATTACAACATAAAAGAAGGGAAAATATTTGCTGATACAGTGACATTAAAAATTCGATGGCTATTTTTGACTGGAGAGAACTGTGGATGTGGAATATTTGTCATAAACAAATAGTGAGAAGCCAAAAAATTCAATGTCTATAAAACAGTGTGTACATCTAGAGTCACAGTATAACATGCACATGGATTAGGCAATTCAGAGAAAAAAATCAGGGTATTTAGTTGCTTTCAATGATTTATTCTGCCTATTAAAATTCTAAAAGTCAGAATGGGGGGATACTCAATGGTACAGTATGAGTTTAGCATACATGAGGCTCTGGGTTCTGAGCTCTAGCACCAAAAAAAATTCTCAGAAGCATATATTAATAATTATGACCAGAAGATATGACATGTCGCTATTACATTCAAAGTTCCAAACATAATATTACTACTAAGTTATAAAAATTCAAGAGCAGGCGATTTCCAACATGATTTATTTTGTTGTTCAGATAAAATAAGTTAACAGCCTTTTTTTAAAGTGAACCAGATTGGCTCAGTTTGATCTTAGTAACTTCAGTATCATCTTGGAAAGAAAGGCTATGTGAAAATGTTCTTGGAATTCAAGATTTAGATTACAGTATGCCTGAGTGACTAAAATGTAGAATGAGACAGAAACAAACCCACCACATAATCCTAGGAACATGAGCTTTGACAAACTGGAGCAAGAGAAAAACTCTCAATTCTCTTCTATTCTGAAAATCTAAATGTTCTTCCCTATAAGGTCTCAGGATCTCTCAAAACCACTAAATTTCATAAATATGCAGAATGCATGTAAATGGGGAACAATGGGTCATGCACAACTAGCACAAATGATAATTTCCATAAGCCACAGGCAGTTTGCTGTAAAAGCAAAGCAAAGTTGCGTATCCTCCAAGTAATTCTGGCCTCTTTTGTGGATCCAGCCCAGAGTCTCACACACGCTAGGCAAGTGTTATGTCACTAAGCTACATTTCCAGCTCAGAAGTATATATTTAAATTAAATCAGATCATATTGCTTTCTGGGCTCAGACATCCCTAATTGTTTTCTCTCTCAGGATAAAATCCAGGCCACTCCATGCCTATGAGACCCTATAGGATCTGGTTGTCTGGTGGCTCTCTGCTGTGTTCTGCCAATACATTCCACTTTAGTAACACTACTCAAGGCACACTGGCCTCTGGGCTGCTTCCTGCATACAAGCACATTGCCACTTTAGGCCCTTTCCATTTCCCATATCCTGGATCCACAACAATCTCCCTCTGTCCTGCTTGCTGTGTGCTTCAGGTCTGCACTCAAGCACCACCTTCTCAGGGAAGTCTTCCCGTGCCTCTATTTAAAGCACATCTCTCCCACCCACCTCCACTTGCTGTTCTTCACCCAATCTTCCTTCCCTGCAGTTTATTGACACCTAAGAGATAACAAATATTAATGTTCTTATCCTTCTTTCCCTACTACATACTGTCTCCAGGATCTACAAAACTATACAAAAGTCAGTACAAACCTGTCTGTAAATATTTGCTAAACTGTTTATGGAAGACAGCCAAGGGAAGCTGGGGAAGTTCCTATGTTCCTACATTATGTGGAATCTATAAAGTGAAATGGTGGGGGGGAACACTCAAGGGTTTTTTTTTTTATGCACCCATACACAAAAAAGAAAGCAGTCTACAAAAGTGAGAACAAAAGGAGAGTTCGTTAAAATAGGAAAACTATTTAAAGACATTTTTAATGCTAACAGAAGTTATTTCAGTGTTGTGAAATGATGGATAATTATGTTTAATTCTTAAGATTATTGTTTATTTCTCAGTTATTTACAGTAAACTGCTTTATTTTTTTTTTTTGAAAATATTTTTTAGGGTTGAGGGTGTAGCCAGAGGTAGAATACTTCTCTGTTTTGCACAAGGCCTTGGGTTTGGTCTCCAGCATCATAAATTTTATCAATGGAAAACTTATCACTCTGGTCCAAAAGAGGTCAAGGATGTCTCCTGAATAACATGCAGAGCTAACTAGCTGGTCACAAAACTTTTGGCAAAGAGTTTGTCCTTTAGTTCTTTATATCAACGGCACTCATTAAAGACTTATAGGGAGGCATCAGGAGTCATTCTATTGACAAAGGATATCTGTCACTACATATCATATTTAAGGAAGAAAAAATAACCTCATTCTACCTCTTTTTATTCATTTTAATATGCAAATGCAAAAAAATGTTGCTTAATTCCACTACTTGATTAAATATATATTGTAAGAGTATTTATAGGTTTGTCAAAAGCACAAACAATAACAACAACAAAAACATTTCAAAGACATATTTGTTTATATTTGGTATTCAGGAAAACCACAGCACTTCCATAATGGTTATTTTCCTATTACACTGTTAGACAAAGAACTGGAGGCTGTGTAATATTACACATGTTAGCATTTGGGTAGAATTTATGTTTGCAACTCTTTTGCTTAAATATATAATATGAATGCAAAAAAAAAAAAAAAAAAAAAGAAAGAAAATGCCAGAACTAAAATTCCTTCTCATTGTTTGGTCTAAAGCATTGTTGATGAAACCAGGAGATATTATGCTCAAATCTTTGATTTTATTTCAGCAACTTCTAGAAAACATAGTATTGGAAAAATACATTGATATTATTATATGTTTAAATTTAATATGTAGCTCAAATTAATTTTACAATGTTCCATTTTAAGCTTTTACAATAAAAGACTTGTATATTTCATTCTTTAGTATAAATAATTTTCAGTATTCTCAGTGAAAACTGCTACTAGATTTGCAGAGCAGATCTATGTTATTGAACTTCAAATCTATTTGCTAGGGATAAATTGTAGTGATTAAAACCAAAAGAATAATTTTAAAGTTCCCCTCCAAAGAAAAGAGGTTGAGATACTATGGCTATATGTGATGCTAAATAAAAGCTATATCCTTGTCAGTATAAGTAAATTAAATAATTTGGGGTATGGCAGATATCTTTTGAGAGCATCATAGTTTGCGAGATTGATTATCACAAAGAAAAGTTAAATTAGTCAGAAAGGACAATGAGGAAAATTCACAGTGAGCTTTCTCTGTCCTAGGAGACAGGGAGCCGAGCTGGCCACTGCAGACTGCTTCAGAATGCAGGCTCCCTGGCAGGTATGTAACCATCCTCACTCAGCTGTCACGATCAGCTGGCACTGCTACAACTCACCAACTTTCTACTGCAGATGTGCTCAGGTTCCAAATCCCCATGGAGACTGTGGAACTATTTTAACTTCTTTTCCACAGGTTTCACTCTGTCCTCTCCTCAGGTTTCTGACATGTCCCAGGACAGCCGTCATCAAACCCGAAGTCTACCAACACTTTTTAAGGGTTCAGGGAATGCAGGCAGCATGAGGTACATTCACTTCACAAAAGTCTCTTCAATATGAATCCTCCTAAGAGCACACTTTTGCCAATATCATTTTTTAAAATTCTGTTTCATCAGAGAATGGCAAATCTCTCAACTGACTAGACCCTTTCTTTGGAAACACTTCTGTGGGTGTAAACTCTGGAGCCTATCAAACAAAGGGACAATTTTGTATACTGGCAGTCAGATGAGAAAGTGAATGACTCTAATGACTAGTTATAAAATTCTTTCACAATTCTTCAAACAAATTGAAGGAAGTAATTGAGCTGTCAATGATATGTTATTTAAAATGACTTTGATGACTTATTACTAAAAGTTTTTAATGTATAATGAGAAGGAATTTGCAAGGCTGAATAATAAACCCCCAAAATAACTCCATCTGAATTCCTGTGAATGTCATCTTCTATGAAAAAGAAAAAAAAAGACTGCAGATGTGATCAAATTAAAGATCTTCAAAATGAGGTTTTCCTGGACTATCTAGGAGAGACCTTATAAGAAAGAGGGATTATATTTGGTGCAGACAGAAGAGGAGAAGGCACACAGACAGAGATTAGTGTAAGGCAGCCATGAGCCAAGGAATGCTGACAGCCTCCAGAATCTGCAAGAGGCAAGGAATGTACTCTTCCCCAGAGTACATGCCTGCTGACGCCTTGATTTCAACCCACTATTACTGATTTCAGATCTCTAAAGGTCTAAAAGGAAATTTTCTGTTATTTTAAGCAACAAAGTTTGTGATAATTTGTTATAGCAACCACAGGAAACTAATATAGAGTTCAAAGAGTTGAATGGCATTGCCATAACAAACTCCTTCTCATCTATTTATCTACAAACATGTTTTTTTTTTAAATCAATGCCTTTAAAAATAAACAGGGAATAAAACTATTGATTGTTGAGCCCTGTATCCCTTGAGTAATGAATTCTTTATAACTTATTAAAAGAAGCTTTAAAAATTCTCCATGGCTCATAATACAAAACCTCATTTCCAATTAAAAAACAGAACTTCAGTGGATTAGACAAAGGGGAATGAAGGAAAAGGAGAGAGGACAGAAATAGGAAAGACAAGTGGTTTAAATCTGATGCAACTTTCCTATGTACATATATGAATAGAACACAGTGAAACTCAACATTGTGTACATCCATAAGACTAGCAGCTGAAGCAGAATAAGACATACTCCATGTTTGTATAAATATGACAAAATAGACTCTACTGTCATGTACAATTTAAAAGAACAAATAATTTTTTAAAAAAATTGAAAAGGTTAATCTTTATATCCTCAAAATGTAAAGGAGTTCTTTATAATTTTCAAGTAAAATCTATGGTGCACATCACTATTAAGAGAATGACAAGCTGGGCATGGTGGTACACACCTATAATCCAACTGGCTGGGGAGGCTGAGGGAGGAGGATCGTGAGTTAAGCAAGGCACTAAGTGATTTAGTGAGATGTTGTCTCTAAATAAAATACAAAATAGGGCTGGGGTATGTGGCTCAGTGGTTAAGTGCACCTGAGTTCAATCCCCAGTACCCTCCCCTCCCCCAAAAAAGAGAGAATGACCATTGGGAATTGAGGGTGTAGCTCATTGGTAGAGAGCATGCAAGGCCCTAGGTTTGATCCCCAGCACCACAAAAAGAGTAAAACAAAAAAGAAAGGAGGGATGATGGGGCGGGTGGAGATAACTACTATGGATACTTATAATTGCCCATACTGCCATCAACATAAAAAAATTGTCTGAATAACATTCTGTTTTGTCAATTTCTCAAAAAAAAGTTTAATTGTGTTTCCAAAGATTATTATGAAGTTTATCTTTCCTTCAATTTGAACTCAGACCTGTAATGGCTCTGTGAACCTATACTCTTGAAGTTGAGGCAGGAGAAACCCTTGAGCTCAGGAGATCAAGATCAGCCTGGGCAACATAGTGCAATCCCACTTCAAAAAAAAAAAAGAAAGAAAGAAAAAAAGAAGAATACAATTTAAACTCAATGTTTTAGTTCTAAAATTCTGATACATCATTATTTAAACAAGGAACAATGCTAAATTTATAATATTTCTATTCTTGTTTCCATTTGCTGCTATATTCTTGACTAATCACCAACAATGAAAAATAAAAATTAAAGAAAAGATCTGATCATATTCCCTTTTGTTTACTTTTATATATCTGAAGAAAATCTTTGTCACATGACCTACAGGGCACAAAAAATGATGCAACATTATGATTCTGTATCCTTACCTAGACCTATATGAGGCAGGTGTTCAAAAAGGGTCCAACTGTGGTAATCAATTTAATTATTCTTCAGGATCAACAGCTGGCAAACATCTCGGGCTGTTATGTCACTGGGTACCTCTAAAGCCCTGCTGGTTTCATCTTCACTGTACACTTTAATCACCTGTGTAAGGAGAAAAAAGAGAGCTAAAATATTCTTGTTTGGTTTTTTAAAATAAATTTTATTGCATACATTAAAGGTATACAACATGATTTTTTAAGATAAAATATAGCTAATTCATTAGTTATTATAGTGAAGTGAATTAACATATATCTATCATCTCACATGGTTACCTATTTCTTGTGTATGGCTAGAACAATTTAAATCTACTCATTTGGTAAAAATTCCAAATACAATGACTAACTTAGTCCTCATGATATACATTAGACCTTTGGAAATGTCAGTCCTATATATCTGTCAGTTTGTATCTTTGATCTATGTATCCCATTCCCCTTCTCCTCACTCTGTCCCTGTTTCTGTATTTCAATTTCTTAATAAAAGAAAATACCACATGCAACTGAAATCATGCAATATTTTTCTTTCTATGGCTATTTCATTTAGCATAATTTCCACCAGGTTCAGACATGTTTTACTGAATGACAGGATCTCCCTTTTTAAAGCTTAATAAATATTCCATTGTGTATTTTTATGTGCATATACAACTGAGTATATACACACATCTACGGTTCTTTTTATCTATTCATCCTTTGATGGAACATTTAGATTGTTTCCATATCTTGGCTATTATTATTGATAATGTTGCAATAGACATGGCAGTGCAAATATCTTCAAGAGGTAGTGATTTCATTTCCTTTGGGTGTACCCAGAAGAGGGATATCTGGGTCATATGGTCATCCTGTATTTAATTTCTCTAGAAACTTCCAAACCATTTTCCAAAATGCCTGAACTGATCTAAATTTCCACCATCATTTCCCTTTCTTTATATCCTCACCAATACTTCCCTTATTTTCAGAACAGTCATCCTAAGGGCTTTTTTGTGATAATACGTAGTGGGTCTGCATTTCCTGATGGTTAGTGATGATCTGCACCTTTCCATCTACTTCTTGGACATTTTTCTGTCTCCTTCGGAGAAATGTATATCCAGGACCTTTGCCCATTGTTTTTCTGCTATCAGGTTGTAAGGATTGTTTTTTCATATATTAACCTTCATCAGATATGTGATTTTCAAAGATTTTCCCCAATCCATAAACAGCTTTTTCACTAAAATATTTAATTAAAATGACATTCTAATAAGCTAGTTTACTAGTTGAGCTGATTAGACTAATTTTCTTATACACTGAATGCTACCTAACCAAAAGTTATTTGTCAAGGTCACTTTGTCCAACAAACTCCATTTTTTTTTTGAATTGTCTAAACTAAAAGCCATTCAATGAGTATTCAAAAAAATTTCCCCACCACTTTGCTCTATTTAAAAATCTATATATCTCTTATCAATACCTTAATTTTCCCATTCCATATTTAAATCTTGTACATACTCCCAGTAATGTTAGTGATTTATTCCCAGGTGCACTTATGTAGTATGGAACAAAATCAGACTGTTCGAAAACATTTTTCCATTTCAGGTATAGAAGTTTGGGCAAATACTGGATAGATGCTCACCACTTCCTTTTCTTTACTCCCTTGCAATTAATGTTGCCAGCAGATTGAGTTTGAGTCAGTGGAATGTGTGTGTAAGGACTGCTGCACTTCCAGGATGCCATAAAATTCTCCCAAATTTCATCCCCTTTTCATTCCCGCCCCCACTGAATTGAAACAGCTGTGTGGATAGCCCAAGGGAAAAGGAAAATCATGGGACAGAATGAGATTTTGTCCTTAAATGATTTTGTGGAAGATGTTTAACTGAGAAAAGTCATTATGAAACACTAAGATGAGCAAGAGATAAATTTCTATTATGCTGACTCACTGTATATTAGGATTTATCTATTAGATCAGCCAGTGTTACCCTCAATTATATAGAATCAGAGTTTATATAAAATACACCATCAACATTTATCAAGCTGTGCTCTGGACTAGAATTTCCAATATTAACTACTCTATGTGTTAATTAAGTAAAAGAAGATAAATTCCTATGACAATAGTATGGTAAGATCACATATAAACACACAACTGGGAAATGAGAGGAAAATTCAATATAAGAAGTATGCCTATTGTAAAACCATTGAAATTTCTGCATTTCTAGAAATTTGAACAAATGCTAAACACAATGATATTCAATTTTGTCCTATCAATTATTTTTTAATTATACTTAATTACAAAATAATGAAATAATTACTTTCCTACAATGATGGGAGTGATATAAAATGGTAAAACTGTTTTGAACATCTATTAGAGAATATTTATTAAAAGCATTAAAAGGTCCATTCCTTGAACATAGTAATTGCACACAAGCAACCTATCTCAACAAACCTGTGCTAAGTGTACAAAATGGCTTTGGGCATTGACATGTCCAATAAAGTATTATTTAGAATTCTACCAACTTAAACATTCAACAGTAAAAGAAAGGTAAACTTTCACAGAATGGAATATTATATGGTCCTTAAAACTGTTATCCAAATAAACTACCTAAGAATGTGTACAAATTCTTAAATGGAATAGTACATACTTACTTGTTGGCTTTGGGTACCTGTCACCACTCCTCTTTATGGCACCATTTTGATTTCCTTTTAAAGTACCATGCCCTCCCTCACTTGCAATCTTTGTGATTCTGGCAGCTCTTTCTTCAACCCAAAGATGGTGTGCTGTAGCTGCTGCAACTGGCCTACAGGAGCTGACTGTTAAACATTCAGGAATCATGCAAGTCAGGCATCTTCAAATTAGCCATGATGGAAGTATTGACACTAAAAAAACTAATAAATGTCACAAATACTAAGGTTTTTAAAAAGCCTTTTTTTCTTTCTAATTTTTAAAGCCAATTTATAAGTGCATAACTGCCTCTACTCCAACCTCTGTTCCAAGGTGGAAGGTATTTCCTAGTTTGACCAATCAGTATCCAAATGCCCCTGACAGCAGTTATTATTTAACAGAGGCAAATGATATACTCAGAGCCAGAGCCAATGCAAATTGCTATTCCATAACCATAGAAGACACCCTCTTTTATACTGGGCTTAAAACTGGGAAGACAGTAGGCCAAAGCTGTGACTGTTAATCATTGTTGGTATATAAATCATACTGCAAAAATTTAAATGCTTGTTTCAACCCAAATTCTTATGTTGAAACTAATCCCAAAGTGAAGGTATTTGCAGGTGGGACCTTTGGGAGTGATTAAGTCATGAGGGCGGAGCCCTCCTCTATGGGATTAATGTCTTATGGAATAGGTAACTCTGTGATAAACACTTGCAACCCATTGTTTCTTGATTGCACATGTGATATCCTCCACCTGGAATATATTTCAAAGCTCCGATCACCAATAACATGTTTTCTTTGTCCAATTCCTACATAAATTTGACCATAGTTCCCATAGAACTGTCTCCAGAAAGTCTACCCTAACTACCCAAGGCTTTGTAATATGCCCTTTCACGTGATTTTTTTTTTTTTTTTTGTAATTATCAGTCTGTGTGTCTTTCTCCTAAGCCATGCTAACAAGCTCCTTTAAGGAAAATCTCCATTTATTCACCATCTATGACTGTATCACGAGGAACTAGCCTGGGCAATGCTGGCTTAATAAAAGTCTTCAGAGTGAGTAAACTTTGGACTCACTGCAAACCTGTCAGCATTTTGCTCATAACAAGTACTCAAAACCTACTTATAACATTTACCTTAGAAATATTTTCTGTCATGAAGTATGTGATTTTTACTTGAAATTTCTATGCTTAGAAAATTAAAATTCTTTTCAGTAGAAACAGGTAGGCAATTTTTCATCATAAAAACTTTTAAGGTAAGAATTGACTCCAGGTTGCAAATCTGGGTTTTAATCTTTGAGATGGCCATAAAATCATCTGAACAAGATCATGAAAATATGTGTTGAAGCCAGTTATGATTATCTACAAATCTACATTTACTTTGTTACCTAACACGTGCAGGTCACTAAGATGCTGGGATCTTTCTGTAGTCTCAGCATAGCCCAGGTTTGCACCTGGGAAGACTATGTTTGCAAGTATTGCATCTGTGCTAGAAAACTGGTGGCATTCTAAAGGATGCTCCCACTATACATTCACACTGTTGTAGTCAAACTGATTGGACCAAGCATGGTGGGTGCTTCTGGCAAAAGCAATGTAAAAATACCCACTTCTGAGAGGACAATAGGCTGCCACTCTGGACTGCTCCTTTAGGTGGAGCAATGATGAGTCACTGCTGCAGCTCCTTGCTGCACATACCAGGCCAGGAATGGGGAGAATGACTAGTGGCTACTGCAAAGGTTCCCTTCACCTCCTCACTATTCCCATGTATTTTCTTGCAGGAAACACTCATCACCTGTGATCATAGAAGCATGCCTC
The DNA here is from genome assembly GCF_021218885.2 of Marmota monax. Classification (NCBI taxonomy): domain Eukaryota; kingdom Metazoa; phylum Chordata; class Mammalia; order Rodentia; family Sciuridae; genus Marmota; species Marmota monax. Next base: position 10,324 of record NW_026692779.1, read on the forward strand.
TTATTTTACATGCTCTGTCTTCTACTTTAAAGAGGCTAAGAAAATGTAAAACTAGGGCATTCTGAAGCCTCAGCCAGAATAGAAAAGAGGGAAAGAACAGAGCAGGAGGTAAAATTGGGGAAAGTGAGAAATTTAACTAACCAATCTGGAAATGCCATTGTTTTGTTCAGACTATGTTACTGCGAATATGAAAAAATAAATAAATTGCAGAGAATTGAAAGACACAAATTTAGAGGGTGTAGTGTAGGCCAACTTAAACTTCTGGCATAAGCACACATATTCATTTTTAAAATAAATAAAATCTACTGAGAGAAAAACTTAAAAGACTTTTGTTTGAACTCCATTTCAAACCCTTATTTTTAAAATCCTATTTAATGCTGATATTTATCCAAAATACACATTTGTCTGTTAATGGTATAATTATACCTAGGTTAATATTGCACAGGAGTAAATCCTGTCATCTCTGAGATCAATTCAGTGATTATGAAGACTTTTTTCACTACCAGTGCAGTACCACTGTTAAAAACTATTTAATTTATATCCATTTCTCCCTTAAATATGTTAAAAAGGAAATATCAATCTAAGCCTTATGTCTCTAGAAGAGTTGTGTGTTTCTATTGCAGAAAGTATGCTCAATCTTCCTGTTTCAGGAAAAAAGTCAACTCATCAGAAATGCTATCTGACTAATATGTACTAATGCTAACTTTCATGATTCTGTAAAAACCAAAGGCCTTTTCTTAAGAATCCTTAGAAAGAAATATCAATATACTCTTTCCTCCACATACTGACAGAGAAAAAGATTTTGTTTATATAATCATGCTATTTAATAAATGCATGTTATATATTTCCAGTTCAGTGGTCCAAACATCCAGTTTGCTTTATAAAGTGGGGAAAAATAAAAAATATGAGAATATTACTCATAACACTTTATTTATAAGATTGTTTGAAATTGCATGCCAACAGGAAGAAAATTTTCCTGGGCCCAAAATAATAACTAGAATGAAACTTGTTTCATTGATGGAGAAGAGTGACTAATAAGGGAAGTATAGCTCAGATAACATCTGTTTATTTCATCCCACCAGCATGTAGATAGGGCTCCCAAGGAAGCCATGAGTGTATACTAAGTGGGAAATCTTTGGTGCCACTGTTTTGCTGGCAATCATGACAATCTTGACCTGCAGAGTAGTTTACAACTTCAAAACTTGCTCTAGGGGCTGGAGTTGTGGCTCAGTGGTAGAGTGCTCACCTAGCATGCATGCATGAGGCACTGGGTTTGATCCTCAGCACCACATAAATTTTAAGATAAAGATATTGTGTCCACCTAAAACTTAAAAATAAATATTAAAAACAACTTGCTCTAGTAGTGTGTGGAAGGTAGCAGTGAAAATTCAATAGCCCCAGGAACCCCTGAAGGGATGTGCTGGAATGTGGGTGAAGCCCACCTGTGTTTGGGCACATGTCCTATCGAGGTGTCTTTATGCACTTTACATACCAACTCCTCCACTGGACTGCCCTCCATAAAAAGTAAAGAGAGGAAAATAATCAAAAATGAACCTATTTTTTAAGAAGAAGACAACAGTATTACTATTCAGTGAGAAAACAAAAAATTATAATGTTCAGGGAAAAGTCTGAAGGCCCTAAGGTCTCTAGGTTAAAAAGACAAAATGTTTACAGTGTAAGCCATAGGCCATTTCTTTAAAAAAATATTTAAAAGTAAGCAAAAGATAGAGAAATTGAAAGTCAATTCAATAAGCATAGATGTGCTACCAGAGCATATTCAGTATCTCTCTGTAATAAACAATCTTCTGAAATTTTGACTCCAAGAATGAATTGTTTGGAAAGCTGTAAGGAAAAGCTGATTAAATACTAAGCAATCAGCCTTTCTTCTCCTCCCTGATGACCCCAAGGAATGTGATGAAATGGGATAGGCAGCTCCTGTCAATCTGGGTCCATTCTGGAATATTTGCAGTGAACTCAGAGTTCTCAGCTGGTCATTCAACAGCTCCACGGAGCAGCAAGGGGGCTTCAGACCTGCCATGACTGGAAAGTAATTAATACTCCATAGGTTTGCCCCACTTATCCTTGTTGCTTCAGAGGATAGTACAGAGAAGAGGAACCCATTGTTGTTCAGCAGGAAAAAATAAATAAATAAACAAGCACAGAGTAACCATGAAAAAAAAAAAAAATGAGCAAGAATCCATATGATGAAATGAGGAAAAGAAAAAAAAGAGCAAAGTGAAGAAAAAAGATATTTGGGTCATAATTATCACTGGTTATCTTCTGTATCAAAGTTTCCATTTTAGGAAAATTAAAATTTAATTTTAAGTTAACTTAATATAACTAATTAATATTTAGTTTAAAAAATTTAAACCAATTAAATATGATATCATATTGAAAAGTATATATTGTTATGCAAAAACATAATTTTGTTAATTATTTCTTATATCTATTAATGATATGTACTATTAACACATAATTAATAGGAATTTTAAAATAAAAAACAAGTCCCAAATAAACTTTCCATGCACAAGGCTCCAAAGTGCAGCTTATTTCTATTATTCTTTAAAAGTTTATCATCCAACTAAAGTAGGATTCTAATGTTTTAAGATTGTTTTGTTATTGTTTTTAATAGATAGGTAATGTACCTAAAGCATGTGAAATATTTTTATAATGAGGTCAGAGTAGCCCTGGATTTTTATATCTTTCTAAATAAGGAATGCAGTGTTGTAAGATAAGAGGAGACATTCTTAGATATTTTGTATTAAGCAATTCAGTGTGTTCCCTCAAACGGAATGGGAAGTAACATATTCATTATTACTTATTCCAAAACTCTAACAGTGTTTTTTAAATGCTATATTTTAGAAACAAAGACTGTTCCAGAAGACCCTAATAGCTCAAGAAAAGCTGTTGCTTTCTTATTGCCATTCTGTATTATTTTGCAAGCTGTCAAATATTCACTAAGAGCAAAAGAGTACATAGTTTAGAGAAACCAGGTAGCAAGAAAAGTCTTAAATTCCCCCTTTCAAGGAAGATATTCAACAACACATTTTACATGAGCATTAACAATACCTGTGTAAGTAGCTGATTCAAAATAAATACTGTGACCAGTATCATGATTACAGGAATTGATTGACACAGCAGGTCCATAGCCTTAACCTACCCTTCAACTTTATTCCCTACAATTTCTTCCTTATTCTCTCACTCCAACCACACTTTTTTCTGTTTCCTGAAAGACCTATGCTCCTTTCCAACATAGGGGCCTTGAGCATGCAACTACTGCTGCCTAAAATACTGTGTCCTTGCCTTCTATTTATTCTCCTCCCTAAGACCTCAAACAAACCATTATATCTGTGGGAAGCTTTCAATGACCCTCCAAGTGTGGATTCAACCCCCTCCATGTCCACACATGTACAACTATGTAATCACCATACATAACTCTTGCTCTTCAATACACCAAGGATCTGGTAATATTACTTCCTATGATATTCCCAGGGGTTAGCACAACATGCAACACACACTGGAAATCAAAATATTGCTCCAGTGTGGAATGAAATCATCATGTATAACCCTGGGTGAGATAATACTAAGGTTCCTAAAATAGCAGCTTTGAAACCTCAAGAAATTTGGAAACTGCTAGGGAAGAAAAGGTACATGTTGACTAACAAGAAAGCAAAGGCATGTTCATAAAATTTGTGAATAAAGCTGAATTAGGTGACTTATATCTTAAAAAGACTTGGATCCTGTGATAATTAGAGAAGAAGGTAGGGAAACATCTGAGGGTGGCGAATATCATGAGCAAAAATATCAAGGAAGAAGGAAAACCAATTTTGACAAGAAGAGTTAACAGCCTACCTTGCTGACAGGGGAAGGACTGTGTTACCAAGAACAGGTGAGGCGGTGAGGCACAGGGCCAGCAGCCCTATGGAAAGGGCCTTCACCCAGGGCTGGGCACATTGGCTTCCATCAGCACAAACTGGTGAAGGGGCCACCACAGAAAAGGATCATTTTAAGATGAGGCAAACTACAGGGTACATTTTAAAAACAGTTGGCAATGGAGAATTAAGTTTTAAAATAACAGTTTTACATGAATATGATTACAAATTGGAAAGAGAATAAGGATAAACAACCTTATGTTGACTTAATCATTTAGGAAAGGGCTCAGCTACAAGCAATAGAAAGTCTACACTACACTGGGTTAATCAGATTGAACTACTTCCTTCTCTCCTCACAACTAAAAGCAGAGGCAAGCAGCTCAGGGTTTAGTTAGGCAGGTCCATCTAGCTCCCACTAACTGGGGCTCATTCTTCTTTTCCCTGAACCTGTTATTAAAGTCTCCAGATGGATAATTCTCTCAACACCTCGGTAAAAACACTGGCCTCATATTCATTTGCATGTTACTACATTTCAATAGGAAAAATACAAGGCATGCCTCAATAAAGAAATACACTGATTCAGAACTAGAGGCCCATATTACTGGGAATCCAAGGAGAGTGTCTAAGAGTTCTGGATATGAATTCCAAATGCAATGACAGAGTTTTATGATGTACTCTAAGTTTCCCATCCCGACATCAGGCTGAAGAATCCAGCATAGCCTCACTACTAGAAATCCCCTAAACTTGGCATGGAAAGGGATTAGTATTGCCGCACCTGACACCTTGGGTCAGTGACACTGCAGAATCATGTCACATCTAGGCTTCCAACCAAGAGAAGAAAAACAGCCTTCAAACAAGGAGAGGCTCAGAATACTTCCTTACAGCCCCACCAAGCCACTCAACTCGTTCTTCCTGGTCTACGTTTTCTGATCTCCTATCTCAGGCCAGATCCCTGGTGAGGGCTCCTCCCTCAAGGTTGTCTCCTACAAGGGGTAGAGAAACCCTAACTCAAATGGGGGTTCAATTTTACAGAATAACTGGAAGCCCTTTCAGTTTGCTCTGTTATGCAACAATAACCACCCCAAAAAGTGTGTAGGGTGGGGGGAGCCTGGGGCTGTAGCTTAGTGTAGAGCACTTGCCTAACACAAATGAGGTGCTGGGTTCCATCCTCAGTACCACATAAGGAATAAATAAATCAAATAAAGGTATTGTGTCCATCTACAACTAAAAGTATTTTTAAAGGCAAAAGATAGTGATCCAATTTCATTATTAAAAAAGCAAATATTAAAAGCTAAGTTAAAAATTATCCTGTGCTAACCGCCCCACACACATATTATTTTTAAGGATATAAATTCAATATGAATAATATAGAAATAAAGAGGGTGTCAAATCACAAATCTCGCACTAATGTTCCTAGTGACTTCATCAAGGAGTGTTCTCTGAACTGTCAGTGTTTTTACAACTTAGGCAATTCCTGCTGAGAGGCCAATGCTGACTAATTCATCTTTGAAGTAAATCACAAAACAAAACAAAACCCAAAACAAACAAACAAACAAAAATACCTCACAAGTGCTAATGCTTATTCATATTTCAAACAGAAAACCACTAGTCATGCTTATATTTGATGCAATGTTATTACAGTATCTCATTTCAGCTTTTAAGCAATAGTTTATTCCCAGAATAACCATAAGATATGTCTAAGGGAAAAAGTTAAAAACAGGTTCACACAGTGAGAAAGAAGAACAAGTTGGGAGGGTGGATGGAAAAGTGTTTAGACCAGAGAAGAGGAAAACATAAAGAGAGAAAAGTACTATTTAAAATCGTTCAAGACACATCAGACTATTGCAATTATTGAGCAGTCTGGCATCAATGGTAGCACTTTCAGAAACTATCTTTTTTTCACTGATTTTTTTTAAAAACATATTTTTTTTTCACATTTAACCTCTCTGAAATTTGGATATAACACACTATCAACTGTGTGTTATACTTTAATCAGAAGACTGTAAAATAATCATTTTTTTGTAATTTAAGACTGTAAAATAATGGATTTTTTTCTTTTTTGTAATTTAAGTTCAGTCTGTTTGGAACACTTGAGGGTATTACTTTCTAAGTTTATTATAGTATGCAACACCACCATGTTGTGATAGCACTAGCACAACTGATTTATACCCATTTTGTCATTTTAATCTTATTTTTCTAAATATTTATTTTATATCACTTCAAAACATGTATATAGTCCTAAAAAAGAAAGGGAATCAATACTTTAAGAATCATAAAACCTTAAGGGTTAGAAAGCTTCTTGCAGAACATACACTGAAATCCTCTCATTATATCATATAAAGAAGCTGAGACTGGAGAGGGTCCACTTTGCCCAGGAACCTCCAGCTAGACTCTGTAAGGGCAGCCATGGAACCTGGCCTTGGGATCAAACCCAGGGCCTTGTGCATGTGAGGCAAGCACTCTACCAACTGAGCTATATCTCCAGCCCAGCTCAGCAATTTTTATGCTGCTTTAAGCTGTTGCTTCTACACAGCATCTTGGGTAAAAGTATTAGATAACTAAGCACTAGAATTTAAATATACATATATCTCCCTAAGTACTTAGTTTTTGGAATGTTAAAAATAAAAGCTGTTTTTTTTTTTTTCCTTCACTTTTTTTCACCATCTTGCCAGAAAAAATTGCAAATATTGAAACAACCAGCAGAGGGAGATTTTATTCTCAGTTGGTGCAAATAAAGAATGAACATGCCATGTTTTGAAATTTTCAATCATAAAATTGTTAAGGTTATGGAGTTCCTGTTTGATATAATTATAAGTTTATAACAAAGTTGAAATATATATATATTTTTAATTCTTAACTAGTTGACTTTTTAAGATAAATGATTTCCATGTATTTTGATATTTGTAACATACACACATATTAATGTTGTTTATGTTTATAGATACACACACATTAACATCTGTTCGTGTGCATTTGTGCTTGTGTGTCCTCACCAGGACTCATTACCAGGACTCAAACTTGAGGTTCTCCTGGAATTTATAATGATAATGTCTAACTTTTTTTCTTCAAATCTTGAAAGAACTACATAAGCTGATTTTATTTTAGAAAATACAAAATAATAGTCCTAATATTTTCTCAAATACACTTGAATATGTATGAACAAATATGCAGGAGGCTATATCATGTATGAGTAATGAGGAGGTGATAATCACTTTCTGACAATGCAGTTTTTGCCAAAACAATTTTTGAATTCTCTTTTGGGACTGTGTTAAGAGTAAGCATTTTTACTACTGTACAGGGGCAGAAATATTTATCCTTTCAGGGAGTTTAGTTTCTGAAATTATCAAAAGTCTTGCTTCTTTCTCTGCCAAAAAGAGATTCTTATTTTTAATATTTGTCTTAAGGTACTGGGACATGGCCAGGAGAGCCAGCCCCACAGACTTCCCCAAGCAACAGTCTGAGACCATTCATCAGCCCAGCTATTTTAATCTGCCTTGGCTGCCAAACATGGGCATTATAGTTTACAAAATAATATGAGACCCAGTGCCTATTTTCATGGAATCCAGTCCAGGTGCCCACAGTGGCTGGGAGCCTCTGGAGTCCACTCTGTAATCAGATCCTAGACCACAGGTTTATTATCAGCTATGAGTCTTAGATTCCTCATAGGGCAAAGTGGGAAAAACACTGGCAAATTGATAGCATCCAGTGTTAGGGATTATCATGATAAACTCTTGAAAACAATGAGGCAGTTAGGAGTAAGTTCCAAGAGACCACTTAGAGACACATTTTGTTCTAAGACACTGATATGTCCATTCAGTCATAATGTCTTTGAGGCAAGACTGAGGGCACAGTAAGGAAAAGTAAATAGGAGAGCAAAAGGCAGACTGCAGGAGAGGTGAGGCGTGCCCCATGAATAGGGTACAGGTAGAAGAAGAGGCATCACAGGCACGCTGTGGAGAGGGGGCATATGTGTCTGCTCTGAGACATACCTCCTGTGCTGGTGAGCCAGAGGCCTGGATCCCAGTCTTGCCTCTGACACTTATTAATGGGAGCTCAGGGAAGACATTCAAGTTCTCCAAGCCAATTTTCCTCGTCCAAAACGGGTTTGTCCACAAACCTTGTATGGGGCTTATGAGGATGAAAGAGAATGTACAATCAGTCCTGAACAGACTGTAGCTGTTGTTATTTTTATTGGTCTGTGTGGAACACAGTGAGTGGACCAAATTGCCCACAGCAGCAAGCTAGAGCTGGATAAAGGTGATGAAAAGTCCAGAGTGGGAGGCTTTTTACCTCAGGGATAAAATTCAGGGAAAAATGAAGGAAAAGCAACATGGAGACAGATGTCTAGAAGAACATGCCAACAGCAGGTCAGTATCACAAAAGCCCAAACTTATTTTTACCAAAACTGTTTTTATTCAACTAATGGTTATACCCATTTGAGTATGCCTTATCCAAAATCTGAGGTACAGAAATGTTTCAGAATTAGGATTTCTTTTTATTTTGGAGTATCTGTATATACATGAGGAAATATCTTGGAGATGGCACCCATGTCTGAACACAAAATTCATTTGTGATTCACATACACACATACACACATAGTCTGAAAGTGATTTTCTATAATATTTTTAATGCACTTGTGTTTTGACTGTGACCCATCACACAAAGTCAGGAGTAGAATCTTCCACTTTCAGTATTACATTGTCTCAAATCATTTCAAATTTTGGAGCATTTGGATTTGGGATTTTCCAATTAGGGATAATGAACCAGTAAATACCAATTCTGTGCCTTCTCAGTGCTAGACACTTGAGTCTGGTGATGATCAAAGGTGATACAGCCCCCACTGTCAAAAAGCTAACCTTCTAGTGCCTCCTCTTATCTGCTGAACCAAGTCTTCATGCCAGGTACATTTTTCTCTCCTCCAAATAAACAACCTAAAATTCCCTGACTAGTACTCCCCAAGATTTTGAAAAGGAAGAATAATCTAACAGTCTCTCATGTTGATTTTAAAAAACAAAAAGTCCTCAACACATATTAATTAGATTGAATTTCAAAAATTCAAATTAGAGTCCTTCTCAAGTTAAAGAAAGGGAGCAGTGGGGATGAGCATTTGAAAACTATGCTTTCTTTCTCTCTGGTGGCATTAAATGAAAAACAACCACTTTTTGTTATATTCATTTGCTACCAAGAAAACTTCTGGATATCAACTTTTGAAGTATGAAGTACAAGGAATTTAAATTCTAGTAATAGAGAGATCTATACGATCTGAAATTAAGAAAAACATGACATTGCATAGGTGGAAGGAAAAGAGGAATTCACATTTTTTGCTCAAGTACAGTTGCATATTTATGTTTCATCCGCTCAAGTATTCTTTGAGGATGCATCAATATTCTGAATATAGAGAAACTGATTCTCAGAAAGATTTAAAAGAGTGCACTCAAAGTCACACTGCAGATTAGTGATGGAGCTGAGCTCAAACTGAGGGTTTCTAACTCACAACCACACAATCTCCACTAAGTCCTTCTTCCTTAAACTCACTTCTCAGCAAAGAAAACATTTTGTGAAGAACAAAAACAGTACTTACTGAGTGGCAGTCTTCCTGGTAAATTCTCAATTAAGTAACCCCAGGAAAGGAAAGAAATCAAGGTATGAAAAGAATGTGAACTCTGTAGGAAGAGCAGTAATGATACTCACTACCTTTCACCATCTACCAGGCAAGCACACCATCTAAACTCAACCAGTGAACTTCCATTACCTCCTCCTCCCAGGAAATCTGCTTTTCCCCCTGACCACACCAGTGTTCCCATACAAGTCATGGAGTGCATTTGTTCAAAAGCATAATCATATCCTATATTGGGCGTCATAATGTTAAAATCAAAGAAACAAGATTTCTAAGGCACTTGTAGTAGAGATTGCTAGTTGCCCACAACAGCCTCCCTTTCTTTTTCCATCCTATTAAGTCTTGATTCTGCTGAAGAGAGCTATCTCCTAGACTCAGAACCTGCATTTCCTAACTTCCCTTCATACCAGAGTTCCCTGGATGAAACAATCCCACCTGTAAGTAGAAGCTCCTGGTTATTCCAGAGAATCACTTACATGGAATAAAATTAGCCAGCCTACCCTTGTTCCTTCCCACTGTCTGTGCAAAGACTGTGCACAGGGTGGCTGGAGATATGCATCTCTCTATATATAAAAGGTAAAAGGACCTAGACTAGGAAAGAAACAATAAAAGCAAAAAGGAACCTGGTTGCCTAAGGACACTGTAAAAGTACACATCAGCTTTGGCCTGATCCTTCTTATAAAGTGAAAGAAAAATAAATATCTTCCTTGTTTAATCTACTGTCCTTTCACTCTTCTGGTTAAATGAAATTAAATTCTGCCTATAACTGACAGAGTACTTTATTTAGAATTCTGCTCCCTTAAAAATAGCAAAATCTAATTGTTAAAAAGTTTTGAAAAACAAATATTGCAAGGAATACAAAATTAAAAAGATACAGGAAGACTGAAAGCCAAATGTGAAAAGACAAGAAACATAAAATACACATCAGAGACAGCAAATACGATTCAAATATTATAAAAGGTAATATTAACAATTGGTGTCCGAGGGAGGTAGTTGCTAAATTGACAAATGACATGTCCATTGACTCTGAATTAAAACACTGGGAAGACAAATATGAAAAGAGTCTCAGAAGGCTTTAGGATGAGATCAGAGCCTGAGATGGGACATAGATAATTGCAGTTCAATAGCAGCATTAGGAAAAGCAAACAGGAGCCTGGAGTAGTTGTAAGTCACAGAGCACAGCCATGGGAGTAGAAGTAGAGACAGAAATGCTAAGTGTCTTGAAGTGCAAGTTGGAAAACAGGGTGAAGTGGAAGCAACCCATAAAGCTGAGCAGGGTGAGGGGCATCCAGGCCCCCAGAGTATGCACTAAGCGGGTTTGCACAGATTTTGTACCTACTTAAAAGTTTCTGGGATAAAGAGTGACACTATGATCTGTATTCTTTCCTCTTCAAAATGATTTTTGGAAAATTATAGCATTGACTCTGATCATTTGAATAAGATAGTTCTAAACTATTATCCTTGTATGAATGGGGAATTATATCTTATAAATGGCACTGCATTATACTATATGATTTTCAAAACGACTTAAATATTAAGAAAATATATATTATAAAAGATTTGGCTTTTTTCTCTTAGATTTCTGAAGATTTCTGTGTGCTTATGACAATCTTGTGTAAATGTAATTTGGATAAAGAATGTAAATATGCTTGCAAATAATTTTCAAAATAATGCTAATCTAATAGAGGCATGGAACATGTCTACCCATGGAATCAAGACATGGATATCTGGCCTTTGTTCTACAAAAGAATATAAATGTAATAATGTGTTTAAGTTAAGCTTTACAGTGCTGGAGTTAACTCTGGGATCTTAAAATGTTTTCTTGATGGTATATGCCAATCTGGAGTTACAGGTACAAATTGTCTTTCCTGATCTGTTTTGCTCCTCTACCCCTCTTTTCTCTCAAACACACACACACACACACACACACACACACACACTTGCACACAATAGCTTTCTACATAAAATGTTTTCTGGAACATATGGGAGGTGCAGAGGAAGATGAAAGGATTTGCCCAAGCTAATTCCAGACTTGAAGTTGATAATTATACACACCAGAAGGCAATTTCATTAACATATTAATTTCAGGACGTAACATGTATCTAAGAGAAACACATTGGAAGTCACAAGACCCAGATTCTATTTCTAGCTTTGCCATTGACCTTCTTGGTGACCTTCCATAAGTCACTCAACACTCAAGAAACTTAGTCTTCTTATTTAAAAAAAAAAAAGAAAAAAATCCTAGAACCTAGCAGTCATCTCAGAAAAATGCTATGGAGTAAAAGATTCATTCAGAGTGTTTTGGTCAGGGATATTATAATGAAACCTTCTTCACTAAAACTCTGATTCACTAGAATCCAACAAATCAGATCCTAACAGAATTGGATGAAGTAAAAAATCATTCCCAATTCCCAATTTACTTGAGTCTTCCAAAATACTCTATTCCTTAAAGATCAAACTTGCTCTGCCACAAAGAAGAATCATACCATGTTAAGTGCCATGTTTAAAATTCACCTTCCCCACTACTCCCAAGAGTAATTATTTATTATTTAGAATTTAATTATTTATTATTAAGAAAACAAAGAGAAATCATGATGATGTGTCCATTGACAGCTCAGATCTAACATCAATGATAATCACAACTTTCCAAAGTAATCTCATTTTTCTCTTTACAAAAGACCAGAAGCTCTTTTTCAACCAATGTTTACTCATAAAAATTTCTCCTAGACTAATTGCTCAAAGTCCCCCAAAATGATGGCATTTTTAAAAAAACAAACCCACACAAGAAATTATTTAAATATTTACTATGACCATGAAAATACAAAATGTATTATTACCCGATTCACAGAATTATAGACATAAATATCACTGAAAAAGATCATTTACTAAAACTCCTCAGTGATTTTCGCACAAGTAAGAATGTGAAGACTCCGAGAGTTTAAGTGATTTGCCCAAGGTCACACAGCTAATAAATGGCAAGTTCACAGGGTATGCTTTCCCTCATACCAACATACATCAAAAACAAGACACATGATAGCACTTTCTTGCTCAATCTAAATTTCAAAACTAACTGGATAAAAAAAAAAAAAAACTCAAACATAAAAACACACATCTGATATATGCTAACATAATTTTTTACATTCCTAGGCAGATGGCCTATATTGTCATTACTAATGCACAGCTAAATGAAATTCAATATATCCAGTCAACCTCAAAGCAAAATATTTTCAACTAAATTTACTTAATATGAGAGAAAGACATCAAGAAAGACAGAGAACACATGTTGGAAAAATCACCAGATAGCTATTTCAACATGAAGTCAAATGTCCTTAGGAAGTAAATAGTCAACTGATAAGAAAATAAACTGAAAACCTAAAAATTAAAAGCAATAAAAAAGAGACACTTGAAAAACAAAGCACCTAAATGTTTGATCGTTCGTGTCTCAAAATAAATTAAAACATGACCTTTGACTTAATGGAATGCTCTTAATAGTTAATAGTTAACTGGTGAAAATCAAGTACAGAAATAAACATAATAGTTTCTAGTGTCACCAAAACCATTCAGAAAGCATATTGCCTAAAATGGGCTTTCCTTTTCTAGTGCTTTCTCTTTCAATGCAGCAGATTGAATTCTTCCAGAATTTAGTGCAATCCATTTTGCTTGGTGTATTTACAAGAGCAGTTTAATGTGGCTACATTACGCGATGCGTATTTCACCTTATAAAATGTAATACTGCAAGTAATACATGACAGTGATCTTTACAAAAACTAATAAATATTTTCATAGATGGAATCAATTGCATTAATAATTAACAAATTTAATGGAAAGTTTTTCTTAAGCAAACAGAAAGAAACTCAATAGAAATGGGTAGAAACTTGATAATAAACTGATACCACATGTTTAAACAGGAAAACATGTTTAAACAGGAAAAGTATATAATCCATTAAAAAATGAAGATGGATGCATTATGGATTATACTGTGACAAAGAAACTGTTCCTTAGTGAACAAATATAAGAAATAATAGTTAGCAGCAGATTTCCTATTAAAGATTAAAAGGCCTGACGTTACAGTAGAAGACAGACAAAAGAATACCTTCAGTATAGTCTCTAAGTTACAATGACCTTAAATTGAGACCTACGCTTTCACATAGAGGTATTTTTACAATAGCGATGCTTTGTCACAGCATTTTTTTGCCCAGTTCAATTCCAATCATATGTTATTTAAATGTCAATATCCCCAATGAATCTCAGTCTGTCTTAAGGATGCCTAAGTGTCTGACATATTAATAAACACACCGTAACAGAGGAAAAAAACAGTAGGAAAAATTAAAGAAAAAAAGTGAGAAGAAGTCATGTACCCTTTTCTGCAGAACAATTGGTCTTATTGCAGGCAGAGTGACTCTTCTTGCACTCAAACTCATTCCTGCTCTTCCCAGAACAAGCCCCTCTCGCAGATCATAGACAAAACGAAAGAAATCTTTAACGGTTACTCCTTGAGAATCTCAAGGCTCAGTGCAAAGAAATAACCAGGGAAGTAATGAATGTCACCCTGCTTATGTGATTCCAATCTACCCAAAGCCAATTAAGGATGACTGTGGGACAGGGCAGGGCAGCAACCAATCAAAGCCAGGAAAACTCTGCCTTTGTCCTTGGAAACACATTCTGATACTTTTGTTTATGATATTTAAAGAACCAGATTAACAGGCATCTAGTTCACTTAACGTTTTTTTCCAAAACAGTGCAATTCAATGCCATCTTTGTTGACTAGGCAGTTATGTTTTCACTAAAGCATTTCAACATATGGCAGATCAGAAATTGTTTACATTGGTCTCTTTAAAGTGTATAAATATGTAAATGAGATAAATTTAGTTATGCTATTCACAAAATTAATGAATGGATCAACTGGAACATATTACATGAGGCACAATAAATAATCCTGAAGTTAGAACTGGAACAAAGTGTTAATTTAGATGTAATAATAGAAAAATTGTAATATATATTGATACATGTCATGTCTTAGGTAGCTAAAACTTCTATATTATGGACATTTCAGCATCCCGGAGGTCACACCTATTAAATATTACCTATTCAATATTATCTTAACAAACTAAATAATAAAGTTATTAATTTGATAATTTTATTTAAATGTATCATTAAAGTACAATAAATCTTTAGCATGTGTTTTTAAAAAGCACAGATCTGTGTAATTTAACATGTTTCATTCCATTAAAAGCACTTAAAAATAGCCAGTGTTCAAAAAAATTAAAAAGCCACTGTTCAATGGTATCTTAAACCTTTAATAACCATTTTTTTTCCTTACACTAAAATTTTTATCCTAGTATGGGGGTTAAAGGAAGTTTACAATTAAAATATTGATCAATACAAGAAAATTTTCAATAAAGTCTAAATAAAACATTGCCATGTTAAAATTAAGCTGTGCTTTTTCTATTGTAACATCCCTTCTGCACAGACACCTTGACAAGCTTTACTGAACCTACTCAGTGCTTCTCAAGCCAGACCCCATGAAGGGTCCCAGGCTTTAGCTGGACAGGCACTCCCTGCAAGTTCTAGAGAGTAGCGTGATTGTTGTAGTAACAAGGGAAAAAGGAAGATTCTGGGCAACCCAGACACACACTTTCCAATTTGTTTCCCAGACTGTACTAGGAAGGGTTCAATTTACTGCTTTATGCTTCAGTTTTATATGCATAGTGAGCTCACATTTCTTAGAGGAAAGAGACAGGACAACTCCTGGTACCCTACTTAGCATTTCAGTTTATTCCTCAGCATGGTGGTTCTGTGGGGTGCAGTTAATATGAATAGTCATATAAAGTCTCTTTGGGGAATATTAATATAATCCTTATTCCATTAGAGTTATCATGGCCTTTTAAGGAAAATTACCCAATAAATAAATAAATAAAAGTCTACTCATACAAGGATGACGATCACCACTTGGGAAGTAAAATGGTCTGTCAGCCAATAATAATGAAGTCAACAGTAACTATATAATTACCAGAATATTTATTATAATGTTTGATTTTTTTCTCTTTTATTTCTTAATTTAGGACTGAATATTACAAAAAGTTTCTCTGGTCTCAAACACCTTATTTGGGTTCCACATAATCAAAGTCATTTATTTTGCTAAATCATCAAGCAATGAACCCACTCCATGCCACACTATGTTAGATAGTGAGAACAAACTGTTGAGTGATATATGGCTGTTTTTTTCATGGTGAAATATTACTTTTAAATTAAAAATTCACACTTTTGCAGGTTGAGATTGATAGTAATCAAATGCCAACCACCAGAGGTCCACAAGGAAGACACAACTACACATTAGAGTAGATCCAGGCAGCCCTCAAGACAGAAATTAAATTTTTTTGAAAAATAGGTTAGGGAGAAAGAATGTGCAGAACTTGATGTGCATACAGAGGGAAGGTTTGAAGTCTGGATGATTGAGAAGCTAGCAATGCTGTTTCTTTTCTTTTTTTTTAAGAGAGAGAGAGAGAGAATTTTAATATTTATTTATTTATTATTTATTTATTTTAGTTTTTGGCAGACACAACATTTTTGTTTGTATATGGTGCTGAGGATTGAACCCGGCTGCACGCACGCCAGGCGAGGGCTGCATGCATGCCAGGCGATCACGCTACCGCTTGAGCCGCATCCCTAGCCCAAGAAATGCTGTTTCATGCCATACTTTAGGACCTGCTAAATGCTAAAATGAATCCTTCATGTCAAAACAGCACACAGGTCCCATATTCATTACAGTGCAATATAACTGCTCTCTAAGGACTTTAGAAACATCTGACAGACAACTAAATTCTGAAGCGTGAGAGGTCCTCTCTTTGCAGCAACTGAAAAATGTTGTTTCTAAATTTTCGGAAAAAAACCTTGAAGAACAACATTTGGTATTTTATAACACTATGTTACCAAAAAGGCAACTATTTGAAAGATGAAACTAACACATACATTTGTGCTGTGCACACTGCAAGACTAAGGGGATGGCAGCAGGGTGAAAACGGGTGCAGTCTCATTTTTCAGTAATCCTTTTCAGGTGTTCATACTGACTGATTGTTCTTTATCTTGCTTCCAAGTTATTTTTGACACTAGTTCAAAATTAAATCTCAGCAT
Source organism: Marmota monax (assembly GCF_021218885.2). NCBI lineage: Eukaryota > Metazoa > Chordata > Mammalia > Rodentia > Sciuridae > Marmota > Marmota monax. Next base: position 26,944 of record NW_026692779.1, read on the forward strand.
CTCCTTTTTAGCATTATTAATTATAAATAACTTTGTCACAAACTGGCCTTGTCACCTGAGCCTTAATTTCTTCAGCTCCAAAATTAGGATAAAAAACTATGGTCAACACTTTCAGAATTGCTATGAAGATCAAGGAAATCAAGTTAGTATAATAGACTAAGCAGGTGCTGAAAAAAAATGCTTGAACTCTTAGTACAGAGTTAGATTAAAGAGTCTTTGAGATAGATCTTTTGTCTCCAAAAATGAAATTTTGACATAATAAGAGGGTTTTTTTCCTACAACTGAGTCAACTACAAAGTATTGTATACTAGCACTATACATTATTTTGAGTTTTGCTCAATATTTGGGTAGATTGAGAATACATTTTATCACTCAAATGGATATCAATATTTTAATCAATAAAAACAAAATAGCCATTATTGTGATTATTACTAACATGCAGGTGAGTATCTAGGATGCGCCAGGTGCTGAGCTGTTTTCCATTTTACCCTCAAAGCTATGAGGAAGACACTGGTGATTTATTTAATAAATAGTGAAACTAAGACCAAAAGAACAAACAGCTAAGAAATGGTGTCAGAGCTCAGCATGTACTGCAAAAGAAGTTGCCTACATCCATGAAGTCCATAAGCCAATAAGCCAGGGTCACAGTACCATCTCTCCAAGACACTCCAATCTACCCCTCCACAATATTCAGTCTCATATTGTCCACATACTTAGAAACAACTCTGGCATGAAAAGCCATATTCATTCAGCCCTATGCATTTGTTCCATTAACGTGCTAAACAAATATGTATGGAGGACCTTATTTTGTACTAAGCACTCTGCTATTTGCTATGAGAAATTCAAAGTTACTCAACTTCTAACTCCTATATACCACAGGATCTGACACACAGTGACAGGTAAACGATTATCCAAAATAGGGTTCCAGGAGGGATCTCAGCAGAAAAGGAACATTCCGCCAGCCAATCTCTGGTTCCAAGCCCATCTTTCAATCCTCTTCATCCACTTGAGTTCAACAAAAGCTTCTTAAAGTTCCTCCAAACACACCTATATCCCCATCTGTTTGGAATGATGTCCATTACTTCACTAACCCCCACAAATCTTTTATGTCTCAAGTCACACCTCTTTTGAAAGTTTCATTTTTCATGCATCATTCAAGAGTCTCTCCTTTCCATTGCAATCTGAGAACTAAAAGGTATCTAGAGGGAGGGAAAGACAACAAATGCAGGTCCATGAAGAGCTGGGTGCTACATATATGCTATTTTATAGTATTTTAATAAGCCTGCAGAGTAGGTATCATGTAACAGATTCAAACCATCTCTGATTTTTTTCTGTGTTATTGTTTTACTCCTTATCATACATCATATTTGAACTTTTGAATGTGGTATGTCTAACTTCTTTACCCATTAAACTGTTTATTTAGTAGCTTTATATTAAAAAAATTATAAGACAAAAGAATGCTTTTTTGATTACCAAGTCCTACAGATAGTATTTTAGCCGACCAATCTTATGCTTTACACAAAACACAACTTTCTCTGTCTTTTCATCTGTCCCTGTGCAGTGTATTATTATATTACCCATTTGAGGCAGTTACCAGATTCATCCTCTCCTTCCAATAACCAGATCAAAATTCACACCATCAAGAATCAGTCTTCCATCTAAATTATATCATTCCTTGTTTTGTACTTTTTTTTGTACTGTTTTGCAGACTTAAACTTTTCTGTTTCTCATGTTTTGACTTGTACTTACTCATTCATTGTGCTTTGATAACTTATAAATCTCTTCTTAGTCCCTTGTTTTTTTTTTCCCTAGAAGAACATAATCCTTCATGGTGGAACCCAGGCTCTTGTTTCCTTGGCTTCTCCCAGAACACCTAGCAGAGGGCCCTCTGTACACAGTAGGTATTATACTCATGTACAATCAATGTGGAAAGAAACTAGTCACTCCAGTTACACAGTGGAAAATCTTCCTTTATCATCTTAACAATTGTTAGATTTATGATTTATTCTTAACAAAAGCATATGGTCTTCTTTCCAGGAACAATGAATATTCTTTTGCTACCTGATATACTATGTTGAGTGGTCACTAGAATGAACACTAAATCAAGTACTATCCTAAGAACACCAATTTCAGAGAAAGCCTTAAAATAGATTGTTGTGGCAATTAACATATAGCCTAAATCATTAGACATAAACTCAGAATCCCTAGTTCTATCAGCTCCTATCACTCTACAAAGACACTTTATTTCCCTAAGGATGTGGCATGTACTTGGAGCTTTATCTCATCCATTACTAGTCCATTCTCCCCTTCACCTCTAATGGTATCTCTTTGATCAGGAATGTCTAGAACGTCTCAACAATTTAAACAACTTACAGTGAAAATTTCTTCTTTCAGAGAAATTACTGAATAACATTTAAGTCACAGGAATGATACATATCACCAACCCTGCAGTTCATTCAAGTGTTTTAAAATGTGCCTGCCAGATCTATACTGGAAGTTGTTCCCCTGCCTTTCAAGGAACTACTAGGCAGGATAGATACTGCCTAGAAGAGGGCAGGTGGATACTTAAAAAATACTTATGACTATAACTGATCATAAATAAAGTTCTAGAACCCTAAAAAGGAAAGAACTTCACTTTATCATGAGATACCAGACAAGTGTCCCAAATGGACAAAGGATTCAGGACTGAAAGTGATTCCAGGTTAGAAGTAAAGAAAACAAGCAAACCTATGTACAAAGAGGAGCCTGGCAAAACATGGAGGAAGGGGTAAAATATGCAAGCTCATTCTCTATCTCATGCTGAAGATCTTGACCTCGCCCTGGAGGGCAGTGATACTTGATTAGGGATGAATTTTATTTCAGTGCAGAAGATATTCATGATTTTTCTAGGAATGCTGAATAGAAACAAGAATGGTCAGCAACACATAGAAAGGTCTGAGAAGCGGAAATTACCAGATCAGGAAGGAAAAGTTTCAGAAATGTTAGGCAGGGGAAAACAGCAGGATCAACTGGTCAAATATATACAAAAGTCATTAGTTTGTTTTCTGAATAGTATGAGCTTCCAAAAAAATACAAATAATAAACAGAGAAGACAGAAAAAATATAAACATTTTGCCTACTCAGTCTTCAAAATTTCTTTACAGCTATTCTTTAGAAAAGTTATCAGAAATTTCAGAGAGATTAGATCAAAAGAACAAGCAAAGCAAGTGCCTGTTTTTCCTCATGTTTCCCCCAAACTTAAATTACCGTGTAGAAAAAAGGAAAGAAGAGGAGGAGGACAAGAAATAATTTTGTTGTTAAAAGAGAAGAACTTTTACTTGGGGGCTGGGATACAAAAGATAATCTGAGTAGACCATAAATTAAAAGAACTTTTAGAAACTAGAAAGTTATTGGGATTAGATTGCTTAAAAATATATGTGAATAGCAGCCAGAACCTGTACATGTGAGAAATGATGGCAAGGACAGGTCCAGAACCTGTATGAGAGGCAGGATGTGAGAGAGACCTGCAGGAGGAGAAGGCGGGCACAGAGGTCAAGACAGGAAAACCCCAGCCCTCTCCTGTCCCCTTAAATCTCACTCTGAAAATCATAGGGTACCTTATAGGAAGACAATAATATAAATGCAGAGGCCAAGGGAACCCAGGACATCCTAAAAAGATACTGCAAAAGGCTCAAATAGGAGTTCCACATGGCTAAAATAGAAGACAAAAGACAAAATGAAACATCAGCAAGCAGAGTGTAAAAGATTATTCACTATACACCGGATTCTACCAAGGAATCCCAACTGAGGTGCATAGATATAAGAAATAAGACAGAAACTGACGCAAAAAGAAAAAAGTATTTCAAATTTAAGAACCTCTAGACATAAGCTGAGAAATCTAAAACTAAGTAAAGAGGATCTAAGTGCACATCTCTGGAATCACAAAAGAAAAACAAAACATTGGAAGAAAAAAAAAAAAATATATATATATATATAGGATAAAACAAAAGAAAAATTTTGCAGTAAAAGACCGACTGAAAGGTCACACAGTTCCCCAGATAAACTGTCAAGAGTAGGACCTGTCCTATTAAAGTTACTAGAACTCTTTGAACAGCAAGGCAAAAAATTCTAGTAACTTATAGGGCAGAACAGAAATCAGTCTCTTTTGCATTTGTCTAAAGCAACATTCAAAAACAGGATTCATTGGACACCACTGCCTTCCAGTTATTCTTCTGGATGGAGGAATGTTCATGAAATTGTGGAAGAAGAAAATATAGATGAGATTTTTAAACCCAACCAAAATCACTAATTGTAAAGGCAACAATGTTCAAAAATATATGAACAATTAAAATCTTGTTCTCATGGTGTCTTCTTAAGAAATTTACTAAAAGACAAACTACAGTCATCCAAGAGATAGCTGGAATAAATACTAGCAAAGAGTGGAAAGACTGGCATAAACACTGAAACTAATTATGGCACTAAATTCCAATCAAGTGTGTAATTATGATGCTATTTTAAAATGTAGGTAATTTAAGCCATAACAATATGGAAATGATAAAATTTACTAAAAAATAGGAAAGCTGAAGAAGCAAGAATATAGTTTGTAGTATATATAGCATTACGATGACTCCCTTAGTAACTAAGACCAAAGATATTTAAATCTGATAAATCACAAAAGAATTTTAAATTATTTGTCTTATAATGCTAAAGTCAGCTGGCAGAAAAGGATAAGTGAAGAGAAAAATATTACTTTTATTATGGATCATCAGTGAGGAAAACTGCATGATCTTTAAAGCAACAAGGAGCTTAAAGGTTTTTCTACAGTTACAACAATTACTACATTTAAAATGGAAATAGAGACTGTTCTAATAAAAAGAAAGCAAACACAGAACTAAGAAAGCAGAACACCTTATGAAATGTTGTTGAAAAAATCTATAAATTGGAGAATGTGATATAAAATAAAGTACTAACACCAAATTTATGTTGTTCAGACTATTAGAATCAAACTCACCCACTGAAAGGAAATACGCTTTCAGTTGCATCACAGGCAGATTTCACCTCATTCTACAATCACCTGACTGTTGAAGCTTGAGAACAAAAGGATAGACAAAGAAAGACATGGGATAAAGAAGAGAAGAAGAAAGAAGGAAAAAAAGAAAGAAAGAAAAGAGGAAGGGAGGAAATGAGGGAGGCTGGCAGATCCTACATCAGGCAATATTGAACTTGGGATAAAAAGAACCAAACAAGCAAAGAAGAAAACACTACAATGCTGAGTGTGATTCACTTATATTCATATCATATCAGATATTCATATCAAATAATGATATGAATATCTAGGTATTATATGATACATATTTGTAATGCAAACTCTATAGCAGGTATAAAGAGTTTCAAATGGTAATACGTTATTCATAGATTATTATTCAACCCTCTCAAAGCATGAATCACAAAGGGATTAAAAAAGTAGATAAAAAATACTAAGAACATACATAGGTTGACATAATAACATAGATTTAATTGATATATATTTAACTGTAAGGTAAAATCATAAAACAAACCTTCTCTTTAAGAAATCGGCCTTAAGGAAGGGAAAAAAATGTGGTCTCATTTGAAGTGAAAGTTAAAATCCCAGTAAATTCTAGGATTATAGGCTACTACAGTTTCTAAACACAATGCAATTAAAGAAAAGTCACTAAGAAAATCTGTAGTTAAGAAGCTCCTAGCATCTGAAAATTTTAAGACCCAAATAACTGTCAGGAAAACAGAAATTCTAAAATATCTATGCAATAATAAGTATAATGCAAACACTATGTATCATATTTTATATGGCTAAAAAGGTTCTAAGACTACAATTCACAACCTTAAACACATACCTATTAAACAACAAGGAAAATAAATCCACTAACATCCAAAATTAAGAGAATTTCACTAAATTAAACTTGAAGAAAACAAAAAATATTGATGTGGGTAGAAACAGAAATTAAGACTTAGGGGAAAAAAAGCAAAACAATAAAATTAATAAGTAAGTCTCAGATTTCTTTTTTGGGTAAAAGAATAAAACAGGAAAATACTGTAACAAATCTGAGGCCTAAAAAGGGAGAAAATGCCAATATGCAAAACAAGAAATAAACAGAGAAAAGAAGCTAAAAGAATCATAAGAAACTACTACCCCCAACTTTATGCAAATAAAACCTGATGAAATGGATATCTCCATGACAATATAATTTATACACATCCATTCCAAAAAGCAGAAAATTCAAAGACACCAATTACCATAGAAGAAATACAGATAAAATTGTCAAAGAGATACTTCCCCCCAAAGTGACATAGTCCAAACAGTTTAATTTACAAAGAAATTTCACATAGCCTTAAGAAACAGGTAATTTCAATACCAAATTGTTTCAAAGCAAAGAAAATGTTAAATTACCACCAAGAATGTTAGATTAGCAACATCAATAAGAAAAGCATTTCCTTACCAGATGTGCTTAGTATACAAAGAGAATGTAGTCATCCAACTAATTGCTTTAAGTGGGGGAGGGGAGGAACAGGAAAAAGAAGGAACTGCAGAATTAAACTGACCAAATCATGTCATGTACATATATGAATATACCACAGTGAATTTCACCTTTATTAAGTCGAATATCTATAAAGTACCTATTTTTTAAAAATCAATAAATATTCCAATAGAGAAGAGGAGGAAGAACAGGGGGAGTAGGAAGGAAAGAGAAGTACTAGGGACTTGAAATGGAGCAAATAATACATACATGTATATAGTATGTCAAAATGAACCCCAATATCATGTATAACTACAATGCACTAATACAACCATTTTTAAAAAATAAAAATATTACAAATGTCCATCAATTACAAAAAGTATCCATAATCTTTAATCATTAGGGAAATGCAAATCAAAACTACATTGAATTTCCATTTCACCCCAGTCAGAATGCCAATCATCAAGAAAACAAATAATTACTGCTGGAGAGGATGCAGGGTAAAAGGAACTCTTACACACTTCTGCTGGGAATATATATTAGTCCAGTCACTATGGAAATGAGTACAGAGGTTCCTCAAAAAACTAAAAATTAAACTACTATATGATCCTGCTAAATCACTTGTCAGTATTTTAGCGGCAAGAATTAAAGTTAGCATACTATAAAGGTACTAGCATATTCATGTACAACATGGCATAATTCACAATATCCAAGTTATGTAATCATCCTAGTTGTCACAGATGAATAAAGAAAATGTACTATATTTGTACAAGGAGCAATATTCAGTCATGAATAAAAACAAAATTATGTAATTTGCAGGAAAATGGATGGAACTATAGATAATCACATTAAGTTAAATAATCCAGACTCAGAAAGACAAGTGTCCTGTTTATATGTGGAAGCTGTGGGGATTGTGGGAAGGACAGAATGAATGTAGAAGCGAGATCATTAGGGAAGTGGAAGAGGACAAGGGTAGGGAAAGGAAAGAGTGGTAATGGGGAGTGAAACTGATCAAATTATGATGTATTCAAGTATAATATACCAGAGTGAAATCTACTGTTGTGTACAATCAATATGCACCAAAAAAAGCAATCAGCAATTAGTATATTAAGATCCAGGGGCTGGGGTTGTGGCTCAGTGGTAGAGCACTCACCTAGTATGTGTGAGCCACTGGGTTTGATCCTCAGCATTATGCAGATAAATAAATAAATGAATGGAATGAAGGTATTGTGGTAATCTATATCTTAAAAAAAATTCTTTAAAAATTCTAACTTTAGAAACTGAAGAATGTGACCCAAAAAGGCTTGCTTTTGCATATGCCTTTTCTCTGTGTTTAATGAAAATATACCCATTTATGTAATCATGAAATGAATACACACTCTTCTGTTTCACCTCACATCCTCTCCAAATGAATTCTTGTTGATTTAAAGAAAATAGAAAAGCTTGTCTTTCAAACCAACATGGATGAACATGCAGGAGTTTACATTAAGTGCTGTAAGGCAGACACAATGAATCATTGACTGCTCACATCTTACTCACATGAAGAATCTGAAGAGGTGAACCTCGAGATGAACAGAGTAAAATGATGGTTACTAGGGCTGTGCTGGTTGGGGTGCAGATGTAATGTTGGTCCAAAACAAAAAAAAAATTGTAATTTCATAGGTATAAGAAGGTCAGAGTTCTACTCACAACATGGTGAGAGTAATTAGTATATTGTATTCTTGACAAATACTAATAGAATGCATTTAAAGTGTTCTAACGTATTCTAAGTACAAAATGATAGTTACATGAAAGAATACATATGTCAATTAGCTATATTTGGTCATTGCATCTTGTATATCTACTTTAAAACATCATCCTACACATGGTAAATACAACTTAATTTGTCAGTAAAATCAATCAATAAAAATATTTTTAATTTTTTTAAAATAAAATAAAGTTTCTGACAGACTTGGGTATGTGGTGGTTGTAAAAGGAAGTGTGTGTGTGTGTGTGTGTGTGTGTGTGTGTGTGTGTGTACATACAAAGCTCAACAGTTGGTACTGAAAATTAATGGAAAAAGAATAAAGCATTCCAAAAAGTCTTATTGTAGCCATTTAAGTAAGCTAAAGCTGTAGACTTTTCACCTACCACTATACACTAAAAATAGCCTCCAATATTTGAAAATTATAATGAAATTTCTAAAAATTAACTAATTTATAAACATGTAAGAAGATCTAATTCAAGATTCTTTGATAATTTTGTAGTGTAAAAATTCTTAAACACTTTACCTAAGATCTAAAATACATTTAAAAAATCAAAAACTTAACTTATAAATATTTAAATGTATACAGCATTAAAAACCCAAACATAAAATTCAAATGCAAAGCAGATTGAGAAAAGAAAGAACTAATAGTCAGAAAATCCAAGCATTCTTAAAAATGTGCAGAAAATAATTAACCCAAAAGGAAAATGAATGGATAATAAACAAATCTCTCTCTCTCTCTCTCTCTCTCTCTCTCTCTCTCTCACACACACACACACACACACACACACACACACACATACACATACACACACACACAATATACCACTGAACACATTCTCTTGAAAAGATAACCTCACTAATAACAAGAGAAAAGCATGTTAATTATTGGGCATCTTTACTAGTTGGGACAAAAGTTTAATAATTATAATGTTAAATGCTGGTCCAAGTGCCGAGTGATAGTAGTATTCTTCAAAACTGATAAAAAGGATATAATAGACATTATGGAAGGAAATTTACCCAGCAACTATGTGTATCTTGAGAAGCCCTGCCCTTTCATATTATCACTCCTTTTCTGATTTTCTTCTCTACCTATTAACGATCATATTTAGAAAGGTATCTGGAATAAATAATGTTCACCATATCATTGCTTATAAGAGAAAATTTTAACAACAATTAGCCCATTAATTAATGGGCTAATGGGCACATGTCAATAAAATGTAGAGCATTCCAACTATGATATATTAGGTGACAATTGAAAGAACTAAGGATAAACTAACAGAAAAGAGTTTCAAATGTATTATTACATAACATTTTTTTGAATACTTCTTCAGTATTACATCGTTTGTGTAAAATCAAACAAAACACTGTATGTTTTTACATATACACAAAAGTGTAGATAAGCCCATAGAAAAAGAGCTAGTAGAATCCATACCAAATTTTTAACAATCTTGATCTCTAGGGGGAAAAAATGAGATTGAGAAAAGATATGATTATGGTGTGGCTAATTTTAATGTATCTATTTTCATTTTTATGTCATTTATTATTCATGGTAAAACTAAACTTTAAAATGTCTTAAGATCACTCAAGTTAAATGGTGAATACTTAAAAAAAAAAAGCAGATTTCCATGATCTCAGACTGCTAAATGATCCCGGTCGGCGGGGGGGGGGGGGGGGGGGGGGGGGGGGGCGGCGGCGGCGGCGACTTCGGCCTCGGCCGCTTCGTTCTTCCCGCAAGGTAAGGAGGGGGGTGCGGCGGTCGGCGTGGGGGTTGCAGCCAGGGTGGCGGCGGCGACTTCATTGGCGGCCTCATTCCTGGCCGCCGCGGCCTCTTTCCCTGCCGCCAGGTAAGGCAGCGGGGGCCGGCATGGGGGTCGGCGTGGGGGTGGCAGCCCGGGTGGCGGCGGCAGCAGCGACTTCGTCGGCTGCCTCGTTCCCGGCCACGGCCGCTTCGTTCTTTTTTTTTTTTAATAGAGAATTTTAATATTTATTTTTAATATTTATTTTTTAGTTTTTTCCGCGGACACAACATCTTTGTATGTGGTGCTGGGATCGAATCCGGGCCGCACGCATGGCAGGAGAGCACGCTACCGCTTGAGCCACATCCCCAGCCGCTTTGAGGTAAGGCAGCGGGGGCGTGGGGGTCGGCGTGGGGGTGGCGGCGGCGACTTCCTCGTTCCCGGCCGCAGCCGCTTCGTTCTTCTCTCCAGGTAAGGCAGCGGGAGCGTGGGGGATCGGCGTGAGGGTCGGCATGGGGGTGGCAGCCCGGGTGGCGGCTGCGGCAGCAGCGGCTTCGTCGCGGCCTCCGGCCTCGTTCTTTTTTTTTTTTTCTTTCTTAAGAGAGAATTTTAATATTTATTTCTTAGTTTTTTCGGCGGACACAACATGTTTTTATGTGGTGCTGGGATCGAACCCAGGCCGCACGCATGGCAGGCGAGTACGCTACCGCTTGAGCCACATCCCCAGCCCAGGATTTTTAAATAGTTGTGCAAAGCTTTATGATTCTAGTGCTTCTTCAGTAGATATAAAAAGATCACTATTTTAAAATAGATTTTTTTGTGCTCAAGTGTGGGGTTTATCTCATAACTTTTATATATTGAAGCAAAATTTTATTGATGTAAATTTGCATTTCTGAATTATCAATTTGTGAAACCTAATGAGAGACTTTTTCCTTTTTTAGGACACAGAATTTCCCGGTGTTGTGGTCCGACCAATTGGTGAATTTCGTAGTTCCATAGATTATCAGTATCAGCTTCTGCGGTGCAATGTTGACCTTTTAAAAATTATCCAGCTGGGCCTTACATTCACAAATGAGAAGGGAGAATATCCTTCTGGAATTAATACTTGGCAGTTCAATTTCAAATTCAATCTTATGTAAGTTTCTGAGACACTTCTCAGTGTTACTCATTGATCTGCTATATCAGTGCAAACTGTGATTTCTAATGATTTTAAGTTTTGTTTCTACTGAACCCAGCTAGATGTTGAACAGAATATAGTCAAACAGAGAATGGAATAGGGAATCTTAGAAACCCACTTAAAGAATTCTTAAAACTTAACATGAAAGACAACTTTGGGTTGAGAGTGTAGATCAGTGGTAGAGACTTTCCTAGCATGCACCCTAGATGTAATCTCCAGCACCAAAAAAAAAGACAACTCAATTAAAAATTGGTGCTCGTCATTGTGGAGCTTGCCAAGCTACTGAGGAGGCTGAGACATAAGGATCACAAATTAGCAGTACCCTAGCAACTTAGTGAAACCCTGTCTCAAAATAAAAAATGAAAAGGGCTGGGGATGTGGCTCAGTAGCTAAGCACCCCTGGGTTCAGTCCCAGTATCAAAAAAAAAAAAAAAAAAAAAAAAAAGGAAATGGCAAATGATCTGAATAGGGGTTTTGCCAGAGAAGATACAGAAATGGCCAGCTGGTGAGAAGATGCTCAATAATTAGTCAAATCAAAACCACACTACTGAGCCTGGGGTTGTGGCTCAGTGGTAGAGTGTTCACCTAGCATGCATGAGACACTGTGTTCGATCCTCAGAACCACATAAATGTAAAATAAATATATTGTGTCCACCTAAAACTAAAATATAAATATTAAAAAACCTCCCACTACTTCACATCTACTGGAGTGGCTATAGTCAAAAAAGATATAATGACTTAGAATAATATTTAATAATTAACAGAATTTAGCATAATGTAATTGAGTGTTGGTGAAGGTGTGGATATATTGAAATCCTCATACATTGCTATTGGGAAAGGTAGAATTCTTTGAACTATATTGGATAATAGTTTGACAGTTTCTCAAAAAGTTAAAGAGTTGCCATATGACCCAGCAGTTCCACTGCTGGGGTTATGCACAAGAGAAGTGAAAGCTTTACTTATTTAAAAACTGTACATAAGTTCATAGCACATTATTCAGAATAGCCCAAAAAAGGAAATGATCCAAATGTCTATGATTTGGGGAATGGATAAATAAAATGTGGTTTGTCCATGTGAAATAATGTTCTTTTATTTTATTTTTTGTGGGTTACTGAGGATTGAACTCACTCAACCACTGAGCCACATCCCCAGTCCTATTTTGTGTTTTATTAGAGACGGTCTCACTGAGTTGCTTAGCGCCTCGCTCTTGCTGAGGCTGGCTTTGAACTCAGGATCCTTATGAAAAGGAGTGAAGTTATGATTCATGCTGCACATAGAGGAACCTTGAAGCATTGTCTGTTTTTTAAGAATAATTTTTTGACTGTTATTCATGTGTTTTGGAAATCTCTTTGAGGTTCAGATAATTTTAGGAAGTGATTGAATCTTTCAGATCATAGTGGTTTTTTTTGTTTGTTTAAATATTTTTTAGTTATCAATGGATATTTTATTAATTAATTAATTTATTTGCGGTACTGAGGATTGAACCCATGGCCTCACACTTGCCAGGCAAGTATTCTCCCACTGAGCCATAACCCTAGCCCTGTAATGGTTTTCTTTATGATTATTTCATGCAATTATATCTGGAAACAAAATTGTGAAATCTAGGTGTTGGGGTTGTGGCTCAGCGGTAGAGCGCTTGCCTAGCACCTGCAAGGCCCCTTAGCACCACATAAAAATAAGTAAATAAAATAAGGGTATTATGTCCAACTACAACTAAAAAATAAATATGTAAAAAAAAAATTTGTGAAATCTAGTGGAAAAGGAGTTATTTAGCTTAATATATTTTCCTGTTTTTGTATTTTGTGGTATTATAAATATTACTCTATTTAAATTGATGAGAATATCTTTACAGTGAAATATTATGCCAGAGTTAAAAAGGATGTTATTGAGTATTGATTTCAAAGGTAATCTATGGTACACAGATATAGGGATGCAGTTATATTTGTGTAGGTAGAGAAAATAGTACTATAAAAATAAATAGTTATTTCTGTAGGGTAGCATTATATAAACATTAATAATATAATTCTATATATATTTTACACACAGGAAATTTGTATCTTTTGTAATTAGGACATTTAGCTGGGGCAAAAATCTCATTTTTCCATCTATCACAGAAATAAGGTTTTTTGCTTTGTATGCTTGCTGAAATACTGGAAGAAATTAATGAAATGAAAGATCTTTTTTTTTTTTTTTGGTGGTGCTGGGGGATTGAACCTAGGGCCTTGTTCATGTGAGGCAAGCACTCTATCAATTGAGCTATATCTCCAGCTATATCTCTATTTTTAAATTATGAAAAGTATTTCAAGAATATGTGTACTATAAATACAAGTTGATGGTACTATAGTTGCCTCCTACTTGTTTTGTGATCCACCAGCTAATTAAGAGAACACTTTGTTTTTCAGAGAGGACATGTACTCTCAGGATTCCATAGACCTCCTTGCTAACTCAGGACTACAGTTTCAGATGCATGAAGAGGAAGGGATTGACACGCTGCACTTTGCGGAGCTGCTTATGACATCAGGAGTGGTTCTCTGTGACAATGTCAAATGGCTTTCATTTCACAGGTCAGTTCTGGAGAATGAGTATCTCTCTCTTCTTACCCTTTAGCAAGAATTGAATTATTAGTTATTTTTGGAGTCCTGTTGGCTCTGTTCTATTCATCAGCAGCAGTTAGAAGTTGAAAATTGTAACTGGGCACAGTGGTGTGTTCCTGTAATCCTAGCTACTCTGGAGGCTGAGGCGGGAGGATTGAAAGTTCAAGGCTAATCCGAGCAACTTAGACCCTGCCTCAACAATGAAAAACAAAAATGGCTGGAATGTAGTTCAGTGATTGAACCCCTGGCTTCAAACCTTAGTACTGAAGAAAAAAACAAAAAAACAAAAACTCAAATGGTACTTACTTACAAGCTTCAGTTTTTCAGAAAACACTTTGAACATGTTGGTGATTATATTGATTTATGTTACATAGTATTGGACCCATCATTTGGCCATCAGTGGCTGTGTTTCCAAGTGGAAAGATGGAGGTTGGAAAGGATTACACACTTGGTTGTCTTTGTACTTACTCAGGAGTTTCCCAGTTATTCAAAATGCAGATTCCTGTTAGTCTTTTCAGTACTTTTGGATTTTTTTTTTTTTTTTGGTACTGGGGATTGAATCCAGAGGCCCTCAACCACTGAGCCACATCCCCAGCCCTTTTTTTAATTTAGAGAGTGGGTCTCCCTAAGTTGCTTAGGACCTCGCTAAGTTGCTGAGGCTGACTTTGAACTTGTGATCCTCCTGCTTCAGCCTCCCAAGCCATTGGGATTACAGCCATGCATCACGGCACCTGGCACTTAAATTTTTGATGAATCAAACCCACATTTATAAATCCTTGGGTTCTCTTGTATTTCTTGCATGATAGCCTGTTATATGTTACTTAGTAGAAAGTTCACATTATAGTAGAGTATACTATTTGGAAGATTGAAAGCTCCTAACATGAAGTAGCATTATAAAGTTTAAGAAATAAAGTGGTTGAACATTGGGATCTGGTAACTGCTGCTTTTTTTTTTAATTTCCTTGCTTTATTCTCTCTTATAGTGGCTATGATTTTGGCTACATGGTAAAGTTGCTTACAGATTCTCGTTTGCCAGAAGAAGAACATGAATTCTTTCATATTTTGAATCTTTTCTTTCCATCTATTTATGATGTGAAATACCTGATGAAGAGTTGCAAAAATCTTAAGGTACAGAATTTTTTCTTAATATTAGCAAAGAGAAAAACAGAAAAGCAGACTTGTCATTTTGCTTTATCCCTGTGTGTTCTGCATGCATTCTTTTTTTTTTTTTTTTTTTGGTATTGGGGATTGAACTCAGGGGCACTTGGCATCTGAACCACATCCCCAGCCCTATTTTGTATTTTATTTAGAGACAGGGGCTCACTGAGTTGCTTAGCACCTCAGCCTCCTGAGCTGCTGGGATTACAGGCATGCGCTACCAAGCCTGGCCCCTGCATCATTCTTGAGTTTCTGCTGGGTGCCAGCATTCTGCTAGATAGGGTGTCACATAGGACTGATTTTTTTTTAATTAGTTGTTCAAAACATTACATAGCTCTTGACATATCATATTTCATACATTTGAATCAAGTGGGTTATGAACTCCCATTTTTCCCCCATATACAGATTACAGAATCACATCGGTTACACATCCACGTTTTTACATACTAGTGTCTGTTATATTCTGCTGTCTTTGCTATCCTCTACTATCCCCCCTCCCCTCCCCTCCCCTCCCATCTTCTCTCTCTACCCCTACTGTACTTCATTTCTCTCCCTTTTTCCCCCCTTTCCCTTCAGCTCCTCTTATAGGACTGATTGATGTAGGATTTATTATTATTTTTTTTTTTAGTTGTTGATAGACCTTTATTTTGTTTATTTATATGTGGTGCTGAGAATTGAACCCAGTGCCTCACACATGCCAGGCAAGTGGGCTACCACTGAGCCCCAGTCCCAACTCTGATACAGGATTTTGTTTGGCAGTTGTCCATGTGGGATGACCTGGGCATGAAGGGAGTTCTCTGTTTCTCTCATTCTAAGGCAATGTTCTTCACCTGAGGCCCACAAAACCATGGAAGTATCTGGTAACATGAAGTGTATGTTCAGTGTGTTAGGGATGGGCTCTATGTTGTGTCAGATTCTCAGAGGGGTTCTTAACCATAAAAGTTCAAGAAGTCACTACCCTAATGAATTGTTGGCATAAGAGATTTGCTAGCTAGAACTGGATTGGTGTTTATCATTTATTTAACCCATTTCTATATTAAAAATGTAGAAAAGAAAGGAGTCAGAAACAGAATGTAACACAATGTATCAGTTGGAGTGAAGTAGAGTTAAACACCAAAAAGAGGATTGGGAGGCATATTAAGTAAATGGCCTCACTTCCTGCCACCACAATAAAATGAACTCACAAGTGGACTTAGTTGAATCCAGTAGGGTAGTGTTGGGTCTATAATATTGTCTGTTCTCTGGACATCTCCAGGGAGGTCTTCAGGAAGTTGCTGATCAGTTGGATTTGCAGAGAATTGGAAGGCAGCACCAGGCAGGCTCAGACTCACTACTGACGGGAATGGCATTCTTCAGGATGAAAGAGGTAAACTCCATTGACTATGAGGACCTCTCTGAAGGGATTTGCTATTTAGAAATAGATTGGCAACTAACTTGCTGAAGGATAAGGAGGTTGGTGATCTTTGTGGGCTGAGTTTGTCAAACCTTTATAGTTTCTGCTGGAAGTTAGTGGCCACTCTGAGAGCAGTTGTTTTTGTTTATTATGTTACATAATCAAATGTAGTTTGAGAGGCAGAAGCATTCTGAAGTGAACCACTTCAGAATACTCAAGTATTCTTGAGCATACTCAAGTCCAGAGTATATTTGGTGTTCCTAGCTGCTCTAATTCTTTAAGTTATTTATTTTTCTTATTTTAGGAACACAAACACATTTGTTAGGCCACTCATTTATGTATTGCTGAATTCTGTTAATTGTTAAATACATGGAGTTTACTCTAATTCATTAATGAACACTGAATATTTCCTTTGATTTCTTACTTAATTCTAAGTTTTAAAATGTATTTGAAGAGATAGAAGAGTGAAAAACTGCTTTGAAAAATTAAAACGATTTTATTGACACCTTTGAGAAGTGAATTAGATTAATTGATATGTTTCCTTGTGTTATTCCTAGTCACAAACCACACTGTTAGCCATGTTCTGGGAAATTGTGTTAGTCCACATTCCATCACTGTGATAAAATACCTAAATTGGGCTCTGTGTTGTGTCTGATTCTCAGAGGGGTTCTTAACCATAAAAGTTCAAGAAGTCACTACCCTAATGAATTGTTGGCATAAGAGGTTTGTTGTCTAGAACTGGATTGGCATTTATCATTTATTTAACCAATTTCTATATTAAAAATGTAGAAAAGAAAGGAGCCAGAGATATTCAACTTAAGGTGGAGAAGTCAGTTTTGGCTCACAGTTTCAGAAATCAGTTTTGGCTCACAGATGTTATTGGCTTTGTAGTCTTGGGGCTGTGGTGAGTCACAAAATCATGTCTGAGAGTGGGTGGTGGAGGAGGCCTGTTTACCTCATGGTGGCTGGGAAGTAGGGAGAAGGAGGCGCTGGAGTCCCAGTACCCCTTCAAGGGTGCCCCCTCAGTGATCTAACTTACTTCCACTAGACCTTACCTCCTAAAGGTGCACCACCTCCCAGTAATGCCACATACTGGAGGCCTTCAACACATGGCCTTTGGGGGACATTGGAGATCTTATCTGTAACATTCTGCCTTTGACCACCAAAGGCTCATGTCCATCTCACAGTGCAAAATACATTGAGTCCATCTCCAAGAATTTTCAGATTGTTATAGTTACAACATTCCTCCAGTGTTCAAAATCTCCTGAGACTTAAAGCAAACAGCTTTTAGCTCCAGTAAAAAAAAATAAACAAACAAAAAAAAAACCTAATTTTCAATTACATATTTCCAAGATAAAATGGCGTAGGGTAAACATTCCCATTCCAGAGGGGAGAAACAGGGCTTAGGAAAGGAAGGATTGAGCCAAAGCAAGACTGAAAATAAGCAGGGCTAACATTAAATCCTGTAGTTTTGTCCAGCATCCTGTGTACATGGTGGCATGATGTGAATTCCAAAGGACTTGGACAGCTCTGCCTTCATGGCTACAGACCATGTCGCCACTTTTGGGCTGGTTCTGCTTGTGTTGTGCTTCCCTTGCCCAGACATTTTGTGGCTTCCTTGAGCAGATTTTTTTTGTTTTGGGCATCTAACTTCCTGGGGTCTCCAGTGCAGCTTTGGCTTTACTGTCATGAATTTATGTCATGTATCACAGCTTTATGTGTCACCCTGTCAGGGGCTGCTTACAGGCATTTGACCCTGACATATACTGCTTGGTTCCCTGGCTTTCCTATGAAATCTTGGTGGAAGCCTTTGGGACCCCATAATTCTTGCCATTCTGCACGCAAAGTCAGCATCATATGGACTGCCACGGTTTGTGGCTGCCTGAGCTATTCCTGGGTCCATTTGAATCCTAGCTGCAACAGCCTTAGTGCCTTGATAGCTGAACAAAGAAAACAAGAAAAACAATTCTATACATACCTCTGTGAGCAGGGAACCCAAGGATAGTGGTGGTGGGGTTTTTTCCTAAATCTTTGAGCCTGCCTTAGGTGGGGTCTTGATGATCCCTGAGGTGTCCTCAAGGCATCTTTCCTGTTGTCCTTGAATAAAGTACTTTGCTTCCTTTTAATGATTTTCATGGCACTAATTTCTTTGCTCCAACTTTAAATAGACTTCTTTTCTGATCAAATTGCATGTTTTCCAGATCTTTCTGCTCTGATTTTTGCTCCCAGTTTCGCTATAAATCTGGCTAAAAGAAGCTAGCAGTATCCATGCTGTTGCCTGAATGCTCTGCTTTTTTGCAATTTCCTCTGCCACATAAACTTGTCTTTCATTTTTAAACTCAGCCTCCTACGAAGTTTCAGGGCATGAACAAAATGTAGACTTCTTAGCCAGAAATGTAACAAAAATGGACTTGAATCCATTTCCCAAGAGTCCTATTTCTCTGAAACCTCATTAGCACAGCCTTTACTGTCTGCATTCCTATCAGCATTTTGATTTGGGCTCCTACCAGAATTACCCATTAATCTCCACTCTGGCAATTCAGGCTTTCTCTTGCCCCCTTTTCCACACTTTTCCAACTTCTTCCTGCAAACCAGTTCTAAAGACTTCTGAGCCATATTGTGAGGAACAGTCACCAGTTTTCTGTTAGCTTTTGATTGCTGTGACAAAATACCCAAGACAATCAAAAGGATGAAAAGTTTATTTTGGCTTATATTTTCAGAGGTTTGAGTTTATTGTTGGTTGAATATTGTTTTTGGACCAATGGCAGACCAGCATGACTGGGAATGTGTGGAAGAGATTTGTTCACTTCATGGCTGCTAGGAAGTAGAGAGAAGGGAAGGGGCAGGGTTCCAATAAATAGCCCCTTAAGGGCATACCGCTAATGACCTCCTTCCTCACACCAGGCCCCACCTCCTAAATGTTCTGCCACCTTCCAGTAGTACCACAGGCTTGTGACCAAGCTTCATTATGGCCTTTGGGGAAAACATGTAAGATCCAAACCATAACAGAAGTGTTTTGGGTCAGTGGTTCTCAACTGGGAATGATTTTGCTTATCCCAGTAATGTCTGGGGACATTTTGGGTCACCATAACTTGGTGGGGGAGGATGGTGTGTTGCTGGGCAGGAACATTGCTAAACATCCTGATACACTGCCAAATAAAGAATTATCTTGCCCTGTAGTGACATTGTTGAAATATCCTGCTCTAAGTGCTCAATGTCCATAACTCATGCCTTGTAACATTTCTGTTATCCCATTTTATACATAAGAACCATGGCTTAAAAATTCTTGAAATGACATTGCCAGAGTCACAAGGTGAGTCAGTCTGAGTCCAGAGCCCAAATTCTTAACTGCTGACTCGCCTGTGAAAGAGAAGGGGCAGGGGTACTAAACAGTACAGGGATCCTGCGGTAAGCAAATTCCCGGGAGGTCTGAGTTTGCTTAGGAGACAGTCTATGTTTAGAGAAAGAATGAAAAGACTATGTACAGGAAAGGTGTGGAGCCCTTTAAAATTAGTTTCTAGTTTGCTAGATTTTCAGGGTTTTTAGAGAGCTGAGAGGGGTGATGTGGCAGTGTTTAGACTGGTGTGACTCCTGGACTGATTCTCACTGCAGTTCTCTGTCCTACTCTGCAGTTATTTTTTGAGGACAGTATTGATGATGCCAAGTACTGTGGCCGGCTCTATGGCCTAGGCACGGGAGTGGCCCAGAAACAGAATGAGGATGTGGACTCTGCCCAGGAGAAGATGAGCATCCTGGCGATTATCAACAACATGCAGCAGTGATGGTGGCAGGCTCTGCTGGGTGGGCCCGATCCCAGAGTGGTGCTTCCTGTGCTGACTGTGTACTCATCTTCCCCAAGAGAGAACACTTTTGAGCAAACTGTACCTGCCATCTGCATCGAGCAGAAAGACTTGTTTTACTGAAGACAGAAGATGTCTTTATTTTAGATCCAGAAGAGGGGAATTTGCTCTGAATTTGTAAACAAGTCTTCCCTGTTCCTCATCCCCACGCCTCTCCTCTCCTGTTGCCTCTTACCACCAGCATCCAGGGATCATTTGACACCTTTTAAAATATCCAGGACAGGTCTGAAACAAACTAGTAAAATGTATATAACTCTTACCTGTTGTCATTCTTTTTATTTTAAATTTGTTGCTGATCTCTAATGAAAGATTCTTGCTATGGTTCTCAGCTGAGCTGAGTGCTTCCAGGGAAAATGGTACAAAATGGTGTTCTTGGGAAATGGGTTATACATTTTGAGGTTTTTCCCTTTCCTTTTTTGACCCTTCTTGAGGACATTTACTTTCCTCATACTTTGGTAGTCCTTGATGTACTGTTATATGGAAATGAATTGCCCACTGCTGAAATTTGAAGACAATTTTACATCATCTGTCTACCCTTCATTCATGATCAACTCCAGGATGGATATTAAGTTGACCACTAAAGTGCCTTGAAGTCTGTTCCACTGTGCCATTGAGATTTGGTATCACTCAGGCATCATCTGAGGTCATTTT
Source organism: Marmota monax (assembly GCF_021218885.2). Lineage (NCBI taxonomy): Eukaryota > Metazoa > Chordata > Mammalia > Rodentia > Sciuridae > Marmota > Marmota monax. The sequence goes on from NW_026692779.1 coordinate 47,732, forward strand.
AAGTTTTCATATAATGAATTCGATCCTGAAGGAAATGAGTAAGTTCAGATTTTAGGGTCTTATGCATATTGTATTTTTAATAATGTGCTTTCAGATGGTTGTCTGTATTCTCCCACCTCTTCTCCATTTTCCCTGTTTAACTTTCAGCAAACTCCAGGAATTAGATGGATTAATGAGTACCAGGAACGAGACTCTTTTAAGAAAGTTACAGTAACTTATAAACAGGGCAGTAAAGGAACTTGGTTTAGAGAGATCTCTTGGCGTAATATCCCACAAATGGGGATAGAAAGCTCAGGACTTTTTTTTTTTTTTTAAACTAATCATTTAAAAAGTACACTGTGATTTTTCGAATGACTACAGAATGGAGTTTTGAAAAACCAAAAACCTCTTTGGAATGGTGGAAATAAAACCCAGTAATTCGCTGAAGTGGATGAATAATCTTGCATTTTAAAAGCTTATGGAAAACTCAATTTGAAATGATTAAAAAATGTCAAGTATTATAAGCTGGTATTTAAGATGCTTGTAAATATAATTTATGTTTTTAACTTTGTAAAATAAAGATTTTTTTAACCACTGGCATGAAGGTTTGGTCTTTGGAAGATGGAATGACGCGGAAGGGTCTTGCCTTTATGATGTTACATTCAAAACATTTCATCTGGTAGGAACTTACTAAGGAGCACCAGTGGACAGAATTGTCTGCTTCTTACGCTGCTGTCAATTTTATTTTCTGGGGCCACTCATCATCTTTGGTGGATTAGCTTGTTGTTAATTAATGGAATTCTTTAGGATGTACGAATGTGAGGTATGCTAGACTTGGCTCAGGGTATTGTTTCTGTCTTTCTATTCTACTGCATAAAAATGTGGAATTATAAATCCAAAACAGAGCTAATATTTAAAAATTTGTATCCAGTCTGTGTTTTGTTGTTGCCCAGGCCAACCTTGAACACCTGGGCTCAAGCTGTCCTACTGCCTTAGCCTCCTGTACAGCTGGGACTACAGGCTTGTACCACTGTGCCCAGCAGATCTAATTTTGGCTGGGAGGGAGGTCGTGTATAAGAGGATATTTATTACTGTAAAATTTGGAAAGCTGCACTCAGCAGTCAAGGAACCCTGGCACTAATGAGTCTCTTACAGGTGTCCTTCCAAATTTGGATTAAAATAGGGATTTATAAATGCCACAATTTTTTATCCATTCATCTATTGAAGGGCATCTGGGTTGGTTCCACAGTCTAGCAATTGTGAATTGTGCTGCTATGAACATCGATGTAGCAGTATCCCTGTAGTACGCCCTTTTAAGGTCTTCAGGGAATAGTCCAAGAAGGGCAATAGCTGGGTCAAATGGTGGTTCCATTCCCAGCTTTCCCAGGAATTTGCAGGGAAATGGATGGCACTAGAGCAGATCATGCTTAGTGAAGCTAGCCAATCCCTAAAAAACAAATACCAAATGTCTTCTCTGATATAATGAGAACAACTAAGAACAGAGCAGGGAGGAAGAGCAGGAAGAAAAGATTAACATTAAACAGATACATGAGGTGGGATGGAAAGGGAGAGAAAGGGAAATTGCATGGTAATGGAGGGAGACCCTCATTGTTATACAAAATTACATATAAGAGGTTGTGAGGGGAATGGGAAAATAAACAAGGAGAGAAATGAATTACAGTGGATGGGGTAGTAAGAGAAGATGGGAGGGGAGGGAGGGGGGATAGTAGAGGATAGTAAAGGTAGCAGGATACAACAGTTACTAATAGGGCATTATGTAAAAATGTGGATGTGTAACCGATGTGATTCTGCAATCTGTATTTGGGGTAAAATTGGGAGTTCATAACCAACTTGAATCTATTGTATGAAATATGATATGTCAATAGCTTTATAATGTTTTTGAACAACCAATAAAAAATAAATTAAAAAAAATAAAAAAAAAATAAAATAGGGATTTATCTTTTCTACAACTGAGAACAGAATTACATGTCAGGAGAAATGCTGAGATGAAGGGTTGAGGAACCCAAATGTTGAGTAGAGGTCTGATCACTGCACGGGAGAGGCTTGAGATTATTAAAGTGGTTTTAACTAAAGAACTGGCCAGAACTCTGCATAGTGTGTAAGTAGTCATTTTCAGAAAAGCATGGCGTAGAAGGGTCAACTTTGGGTATAGTTCAATCCTATATATATTGCCCAATATTTTGAATTCCCTTGTTCTGTTGTTCTGGTAAGGTGGACTGTCAACCACAAGCCACTGCTGGAATGAATGAAGTCACTTTAGAGCTCTTTTAAGTCCAAGTTACCAGTGAATTAATTTTCTCATTTATTCAAGTCAGTGAATTCTCATTGAGCACCTACAAAGTACTGGACACTTGCTAGGGTCTCTACCCTCCCTGGAGTTTACAATTTCCCTGTGTTGTCAGACAGTAAATAATTCATACAAATAGAGTTTAACGTATGAGTAACTGGGGTTGACATTGAGGGAGTATTTTCAGAGAAAGGGCATTTAGGCTGAGAACTAAAAACGGGTTAAGTCATCCAGGGGAACAATATAGGTAAACCCCCAGAGGTGACAGAATTAAAGTTGGTGTGTTCCAGCAATAAAGACTATTGTGGCTGGAATCTAGGAACAGGATGATAGTAGCCAAGAGGTGGCATGGGAACAGGCTTGCCCATGTAAACTACATTGAAGATTTGTATCTCCCCCCTCCCCCCGCAAGACTCATGGGAAAGGTTGTTAAGAAGGGAACTCATGAAGCTAGAGGAAGAATGGAGAATTAGTAATAAGCGTGCATTCAGAGAAACTCTGGAAGGCCACTGCAATCATCCAGGTAACTAGGTGGTGGTAACCAGATGTTGATCTGGGATGTTGTAGGGGTAGGGGGAAATTAGAGATGAAGAACCAAAACGATTGCTTTGCCACTTAAGTACCTGAGTCATCTGCTTGGTGCTCTGGCTTATTATGGTTCTGATAATTAGGGAGATATAAATGATAATTATTTACTCAAATTATAATAAACATACTATACAGTATTAGACTAGGGAAGGAGTTTAAGAGGAAGATGAGTTGTTTTTGTTATACTTCTGCTATTGTTTTTTTTTTTTCCTTTTCAGAGAGGAAAGCAGATGCACATTCAAGGGAGAAGGGATATCTCAAGGGAGAGACATCTTTTGGGGTTAAGTTAGAAGTACACATTCAAGGGAGAAATGTGGACCATCGATAGGAGACAGCCTTGTTTTTATTGCAGTTTTCAAGTAGCAATTCTTGGGTCTTACCAAGCAGTATTTGTATTTGTGCAGAGTTCCTCCTCCCACAGGTAATGTTTTAGTGAATCACACAGGAGTTTGGAATTTCTAGTTTAATAACTGCTCATTACTCAAGTTGGAAGGGAATACATTTTTTTTTAATTTGTTGTGGAACCTGCCATCTAGTCTGCAGTTAGCCACACCCATTTATCTTTGCATTCAAAGATTCTCTACCCTTAGGACCACTGCATCTTCTTATTAAAGTTCAGTTACTATGTAAAGGACTATGAGGATTTAAATTTTACTGTATTTCCTTTTTGTGATTTAGCATTTTTTTAAACATTAAAGCTAGGCACTTAAAAATGTCTTTTAAACAAAACTGTCTCTCAAGCCTTTTTCTTATTTGAGAGTCCCTGTTAATTTCATTCTTGCTGCTTTTACAACTCCAACCTTAGGAATTAATTGAAAAACTAGATACCCAAGCAAAAAAGCCTTCACAATGAATCTTAAAAGAAAACAGTTAAATTATTGGGAAGGAGTACTCCCTCCCCCACCTGAGATTGTCTAATTTTCCTGTCTTAGTAACTGGATATGAAATATTGTTCAACTGTTTAAATCTGCAGAAGGAAGAATAAGAATTTACAGGGGCTGGGGTTGGGGCTCAGTGGTAGAGCGCTTGCCTAGCACACATGAGGCCCTGGGTTTGATCCTCAGCACCACATAAAAATAAATAAACAAAGGTATTGTGTCCATCTACAACTAAAAATATTAAAGAAAAAAAAAACAATTTGTAATTAAATAGTATTAGGGTTCCTTTGTGGTAAGACTGTAGTCCAATGATCCAAAACTTATATACATAAAATTAAGAATATGCATTTTTCTCCAAAGAGTATTTGTGGTTTTAATTCTCAAAAGGGTTCTGTGACCACAAAAGATTAAGAATCACTGAAATAATTTCTTCCTGAGCTAATGGATCACCATCAATCATTTGTCACAAAACTGAAGGGATAACACACATTTGAGATAATTATTTGTTGCTGTAAAGCTTTAGTAACTGATTTGTCCAAATAAGCAATTCTGTAAAACAATAAATTCAAACTTTCAACCTAAAGTTCAGATGAAGGATCAAGAGTCAACATGATGAGAAAGGCCTATATCACATTCAAACTTGAGTCTTGGAAAGAGTATATGTGGGAGAACTTAGGTTAATAAAAATAATTAAAAACAAAACTATACCAATAGCCATAAAATGTGGCAATTCCACCTTCAACAAAAATGAGTTGTTTACGATCAGGTCAAGTATTTATAAAGGTAACTGTGTTCAAGAACATAACACTTTGGGTGGTTACAAAAGTTTCTCCTCTTTGGGTGAAACCTGCATAAGGCTTTAGAGATGACATAATCACTCTGCAGGTATTAGTTCTGAGCAACTATTGCTGGCTTCCCATGATTTTGAGTTCCAAGTCAGACTCCACTGTGTCTAAGGGTAGACAGTTGATTCAAGCTTAACCACCCTCACTGTATTAGTCTGGATTACTGCAAACACATCTAGGGATCAGAGTGAATGCCTGGCGAGGTATAACTGCAGAGTTGAAAGATGTCAATAATTCTGTGGCACAGTTTCTGCAAGGTCCCTGAAAGTTCACGTGCAGAAGGTCTGGCAGTGTCTTTTGTAAGCTTTAGTGTTGCTGTATTTCTGAAGGAGTTCTTGGGCCTGTTGTTGCATTTCTTGGGTCACACAACCAGGGTACTGGGACCCAATATGAAGCAGGACGAGGCAGCACTCCAGCACATCTGGGAAGGGCCAGGTCTGAAAGATGTAAGGATGAATAAAGACACATTTGCAAAAGAGCCACAGACGACACTACTAATCCAGATTCATCTAATCATTCTTCTCAGGCTGGACTGAACCATTTCCCTCATAAATGACATGCAAAACTAGGGTGGCTACTAGATTTCCTTGTCAAGTGATCATTTTTCTAGTGGCCTACTAAAATCAACTCAAAAAATGCTGCTGCTCTTCTTCTAGAGCCACAGCCAATTTTCTTACATATTGTAAGCTATCAAATATGTGGCACCATTTACATTTTACTTCTTACCTTCCAATTGTAAAATGTTTGATTTCTCTTTGGACTCAGTTTTCAGACTATCTTGTGTGATCAATAATTCTAGTTTCATTTCCACAAAACATTTTGGCTAACCAGAAACAACTGGATCCTAAATTTTTAAGTACATAAATATTTAGATTTTAGAGACTGAAGAGAGAAGTAGATTACCTTTAAAAATCTGTAGAGTCAAGTGATAACACAAAAAGTGTGTCTTATCAGAAGTACTGCTATAGAGCTTACCTTAATACTCTCAGGAAAGTCAGCCATTCTTTTGTTTGCCTCCGTAAGCCTTTTGGTTAATTCAGGCAGAGAGACCATCTCATTTTTTTCTTCTTTACTAGTAATAATAATAAAGTACAAGTCAGGTATCTTGCCTTTAACTTTCCCCCTTAATTATTTTTATTACGGTAAAATACACATATCATAAAATTCACTATCTTGACCATTTTTAAGTACACTTGTTCTGTAGTATTGAACACTTTCCCCGATGTTGTAAAATCATCATTCCCATCCACACCCAGAAATCTGTTTCTTTTTATCTTGTAAGACTGAAATTCTACACACATTAAATGATAACTCTCCATTCTCTGCTTCCCCCCTCTTGGCAGCCACCACTCTACTCTGTCATACAGTTGGAATCATAGTCTCTATCTTTTTGTGACTGGCTTATTTCACTTGGCATAATATCCTCAAGATTCATTCTCAAGAGTTGTAGATAAGCAAGGAGGGAAATTTTGACATTCTCTCTCTTTGGATATTTAGGTTGTTTCCTTGTTTTAGCTCTTTTGAATGGCTCTGCTATAAACATGGCTATACAATTCTGAGACCTTGCTTTTTAATTCTTTGGCTGTATATCCAGAAGTAAAATTGTTAGATCATACGGTAATTCTGTTTTTAATTGGATGAACTGCCTATTGTTTTCCATAGTGGTTGTCTCGTTTATATTCCTACCAACACTGCAGAAAGGTTCTAATTTCTAATGTACCCTCATCATCACTTGCCACTTTTTTTTTGGCAGGGGGTGGGTGGGATACTGGGGATTGAACTCAGGGGCACTTGACCACTGAGCCACATCTCCAGTCCTATTTTTTGAAAAAAAATATTTATTTTTTATAGTTGTAGTTGGACACAATACCTTTATTTTATTTATGTATTTATATGTGGTGGTGAGGATTGAACCCAGAGCCTTGCACATGTTAAGTGTGCACTCTACTGCTAAGCCACAACCCCAGCCCTGTTTTGTATTTTATTTTGAAACAAGGTCTCATTGAATTACTTAGCACCTCACTTTTGCTGAGGCTGGCTTTGAACTTGCCATCCTCCTGCCTCAGCCTCCTGAGCTGCTGTGAATATAATTATGTAATGCCACCATGCCTGATTATATCTTGCTATTTTTCTTTTTATAGTAATCATCATAATGGATATGATGTGCCTTTTGTTTCACTGAAGTCTTGATTTACATTCCCTAATGATTACTGATGTTGAGTCTATTTCATGTGCTTACCAGACATTTGTATATCTCTTTGGAGGAATGTCTATTCAAGTCCTTTACTTATTTTGAACTGGGTTATCTGCTATGCATGGGTAATCTCCCTCCACCCTCCATGACACTGGGGATTGAATCTTGGGTACTCTACTACTGAGCTACCTCCCCAGACCTTTCATTTCTTTTTCATTTTGAGACAGGTTCTCCCTAAGTTGCCTGGGCTGGCCTCAGCTTCCTGAGTCACTGGGATCACAGTGCCACTGAACCTGGTGTGCCTGGGTAACTTATCTCACAAATAACTGAGATCAAGAGATGGCAATTTAATTTGAGGTGATTTACTCATAGGCAGGAAGGGCCTCATGCATTCCTGGTAAGCGCTCTACCACTGAGATACACCACAAGCCCAGACATAAAATTTTCAAAATGTACTATTGTTCTTCACCATTTTCCAAATCCTTCAGACACACAGCTCCAATAATAATAATTTAGGACTTTTCTGCATTTGACTGAAGTCAAATGTAGGCCTAGGTTTCTTTAGAAGATGGTTACACTGAGCCAGGGCTCCTAACTACAGAGATGTGTGGATGCATTATTTTTTTTCTGCACAGAGTATTTCTTAAGCTTCTTAAAGGGGTCCTGTGATTCAACTCTAAGAGCCACAGATTAGAATCCACCCAGGCCTTGTGTAGGCCAGGCGGCACTTTACCACTGAGCTACAACTTTAGCCCTAACCCATGTTTTCATGGGAGCATTTTGAAAGGATTTAAGGCTTCAAAGTTTTAATTTTTTTAAGGTAGTAATAATAGCTATGTTTATTGATTGTTCTAGTATTTTCTGGGCTTTGTGCTAGGGAACATAATGAAGGTAAAAGGTACTTAGCATAATAACCAAGCAGAAATTATCAGTCACTGTGAAGCTTCCAGCAAAGCTCTGTAGTGGTCAGTGATTGGCTCCCATCCTCCACTGGCCTGTTTTCACTGGACATGATTAGGAAGTGACAGCATCCCATAATTTAGATTTTGTCATCTAAGTGTCCAGTTTTATACACTATCCTTTGTGTGTGTGTTTAATAGCATAGAATAATAGAATTATTTTTCATTAATGATGCAGTCATGTGACTCCACATTTTATATGACTGATTTTTTTGTGGGGGAGGTAGGAGTTGGTAGCCTCATTTTTCTTGGTGGTACTAAAGCTAGGAACTTCTGCCTCTAAGCTACATCCCTAGCTCTTTTTAAAATTTTATTCTGAGAAAAGGTCTTTCTCAGTTAGCCAGGCTAGCCTTGAACTTGAGATCCTCCTGTCTCATCAGCTTCTTGAGTAGCTGGGATTATAGGACTGTGCCGTCTGCCAGGCTCTGGTATATCCTTGGTGAGGAAACTAAAGCTGAGATAAAGAGACTTATCTGAGGTTATTTGGTGGGGCCAGACCCTAGAACTCACAACTCATTTCGAAGTCGGTGCCTTTGGAATTTAATTTAAATACTGTATTATGCTATTTCCAAATGACTCCAATCATTTACATCATGTACTTGAGACATAATGACATGAGAGTTCACGAGGATAATTTTCATTCTGTGTTGTGCTCAACTCAGTACTTACCACTGGCTCTGAGGACTAGCAAGGTCTTCTTCCTGTTCAGGTTCATTCTTATCAGGACCATTGGCTGTGGATTTACAGAGCTGACTTTTCTGGTGTTGACGGATCATTTCTGCTAAAGTCTCTTGGACTTCAGCAACAGTTCTGCGTGAGTTCTGGAGACTGGCATACTTTTCTGAAAAGAGCTCCTTACAAGCACTTAGCACTCGCTTACTTTCTTCTGTGAGTCTCAATAGTAGTTCTGCAGGTCTGCTTGGCTCTGGCTGAGGAGCAGCTTCAGGGTCAGTCTCTTCAGCCCTGGCACTGTCCAGCTGCTCAACAGAGAGAGTCCTCCCACGACCAGCCCTCGCCGAGTCACTGGACTCAGGGCAAGGCCTGGAGAGAGACCACCAGATTTCATACAGACGCCCGTAAATAAAAAAGGCCTCCAAACTTTTGAAAGCTGGTATGGCTGGGGATTGATGGTCACCCAGTTTGTCTCTTAGGTAGTCACAGCCTAGGAGAAGAAGGAGAGTACCGAGTTGTACGTTTCTCTATTTGCCAGAAATCTGGCATCTTGCCCTGTTACCCAAGAGGAACACCCCAAGGAAAAGGACAGCAGGAATCCCACGCTTCTCCCCACAGCCAACTGAAGCTAAGTAGTTCCTGGCATGGGACAGTATGCCATCTGTCTTACTGCAGGCTCTGGGGCACAGTGACTGAGGTAAGATCACAATGTGCTCTGAAAAAATCACAATGATTTACTTCAGTGATGAACTGTGCAGCTTAAGGAAGGTCTTTTACTGTGCTTTTCTAATCTTACTAGCTTGTGACACATTACCATTTCTGTTCCTCTTAAACTGGGAAGGCAGTAAGGTGGCAGGTAAAGGAAAATAGTGTAGACATCCTGGTTACCTCTTAGGAGCTTGAATCAGAATTCAAACTTGCTATCAAATGACACAACTTGGCCAATCTTCATCTTTTAATAACCCTGATACTCCTGGTGACACAGTTGTGTATAGGTTGTTCATTAATGGCAGAGGCAGAGATGGGGGTCACTTACCATCAGGGAGGAAGGCCGAGTAGACTTCCTGCATGATGGTGAAGTTCCCAGAGTCGTAGCTCCGGATCACAGCCCGAAGAAGTGCTTGCACAGCCTCATCCCAGGAGGCCACCTGTTGGCTCAGCACTGCCAAGGTCAAGTCATGGCAAATATGAAGCAGGAGCTGGAGAGGGGCCAGAGTTTCAGTTAAACCTCCTTTTGTGGCAGGCACTGCATGTAGGTACACTCAAGTCACAATTCTGAAAGGTCCCATTTTCACAACCCATCTTTGCTTCCCCATAAGAAACTTTCATATCTACTTTCATAGCAACATACAATGTCTGGAATTAAAGTATCACATTGAGAAAATGCCTTTACATTTTCATTTCCTTTAAATAAAAGCTATAATAAAAATCAAAACTGACAGTATAATTAAGATACAAATCAACCAGTTTTAGATACATGGTTTGATGAATTCTGGCAAATGTATAATTCAGTAACGTATCACCAGTTTTAGATACATAGTTTGATGAATTCTGGCAAATGTATAGTTCAGTAACATATCACCAAAATCAAGATAGAACACCTTCATCAATCAAAACTATTCTGTACTCCTCACTCTAGTCCCTAGAGAACACCGATCTATTTCCTGTCACTTAAGTTTTGTTGTTTCTAGAATTTAGATAAATGGGACCATAGAATCTTATAGTCTTTTGTTTCTTTTAGTTAGCATGTTTTCAAGATTCACTGACATTATTTGTGCAGCAGAAATGTGTTCCTTTTGTTAACTGATAAAAATATTTAATTATATAAATGAACCTTTTTTTTTTTTGAGGTACTGGGGACTGACCCAGGAACCCAGGCGGGGGCTTACCCACTGAGCTACATCCCCAGTCTGTTTTTGTATTTTATTTAGAGACAGAGTCTTGCCAAGTAGCTTAGGGATTTGCTTAAGTTTCTGAGGCTGGCTTTGAACTCATGATCCTCCTGCCTCAGCCTCTGGAGCTGCTGGGATGACAGGTGTTTGCCATCGCACCTGGCCCAAATGCACCTCTGTCTGCATATGGATTTACCAGTGGATGAATATTAGGGTTGTTTCTAGTTTGGGCTATTGTGAACTAAGTTGCTACAAATGACTGTATGCAAGTACTCATATAGACACCTGATTTCATTTCTTAAAGTGAAATATCTAAGCAATGGAATTACTGGGTCACACGGTACATGTATATTTAACTTTAGAAAAAAACTAGGGCAGCCTTGGTGAAACATGCTTGTAATCCTAGCTAGTTGGGAGGCTGAGGCGAAGGACTGCAGGTTCGAGGCCGGCCTGTACAACATGAAATCCTGTCGTTTAGTACCCAGAACTGCAAAAGATAAAATAACAACAAAAACCCTGCCAGACTGTTTTCCAAAGGTTTTTTTTTTTTTTTCCCTTAAAAATATAAAAGGATCCTTTCATTTTAAAATGTAGGGGGCTGGGGTTGTGGCTCAGTGGTGGAGTACTTGTCTAGCATGTGTGAGGCACTGGGTTTGATCCTCTGCACCACATGTAAATAAATAAATAAAAATAAAGGTCCATCAATAATAATTTAAAATATATATATAATGTAGGGGCTGGGGCTCAGTGGTAGAGTACCTGCCTCGCACGTGTGAGGCACTGGGTTCGATCCTCAGCACCACTTATTTAATATATAAATAAATAAATAAAGACACTGTGTGCATCTACGACTAAAAAAATATTTAAGAAAATGTAGATAAATCAAGGCATATTCACAAAATGGACATAGGCAATCAAAATAAATAAACTTGATCTCTTTGTTTCAACATGGATAATTTTACAGTGGCCACTGAAATAAACAAGTCACAAAATAATATATATGGTACAACACAGAAGCTGCCTTTGATGAGCCAGGAAATGGGGATGGGGCTGAGAAAAGGAACAACAGTGATTTCAATTTTTTTCCTACTTTTGAACCAAACAAAAAAAACCCAAATGAATATGTGTATTTACATTATTCTGTTTTTCTCCATACTATTCAGACTTAGAAAAAAAAATACTGACCCAAGACTATTTCAAAGCTAAAGGGCTTTAAGTAATCTGAGGGGTTCTGGACCTGCCTTGTTTTTCTTCTGAAAGGCCAACTGTATTTCACTTGCTTCCCTATTATACTGACATGAATTAAGGAAGCCTTGTTACTGAGTGATTAATATCAAGTGCTGGCATAGATACCCAGGTACCTGTTTGGAGGGAGTGTTATTTGTGGCAGATGGATACTGGACGTTTTGCAGCTTCTGAAAGACAGCCTGATACTGCTCTGGGGTGTCCAGGCTGAAGATGCTCTTCCACACTGCAGTCACTCTCTGCACAAAGGGACCTTCGGTGCCTATGGCCCAAGCGTGGTAAGAAGAGAAGCCTCTGCCTTCTGGAAGCTGTTTTTCCTCCAGATGCCTGCACAGGAGCTCAAGCAGGCAAAACACCAGTCTCTGACTCTGGGATCCAACAACAAAGAGGAGAAAGCATTACACAGAAAAGCAGTTGATTCCCTAGAGAGCTTTCCCCGTTCTTGAAAGTATTCCCCTTCGCATCTGCAGCAACCAAGGCCCATCATTGTGAACTTCCTGTTCAAGTCAAGTGATATATGAGTGGGAAAAAGAGGCAGAGTCTAATGGATATTTTCCAGGGGCCTTTTGGGGGAATTCCATCCTTTGGTCCTTGGAGCCCAAGAAACCATTTTTATAACAAATCCTCAACTATAGTATCTTTTACTATAATTTAAGCCACATATAAGGCCAGCCACCTAAAACTTGTGGCCCAGTTTGAGAAAAGATGGGCTGGGCTTATCAGGTTCCTTCTACCTTCCCAAGCCCCAGAATGAAGAATACAGAAGTAATGCATAAAGGCTGAAAGTATTGGGACAGACAAGCTTTGCAGATCTGAGGGAGGGGCATGGAGCACGGACCATCTCCAAGGAGGTTTATAAGGGAATCATCTGATACAGAACAAAAGCAAAGACCATACAGTCAAAATGCACTCTTCAGAATATTTAGTACAGCTGATACGTTTTTTTTTTTTCTCCTTTGTTCTTTGATACTGTGTCAAAGGAAAAAAAAGAAATGTGAAATAACTGTTCTGACTTTTTTTTTCTGTAAATTAAAGTCTCTTCAGATTTTGGTCATTTTATAAAAAATAAACTCAGTGGCACTCTTTAAGATATACCATTTGTGCATCCATTTTTTATTTGCTCTTTCTGAAAGCTACTCCCCATGTAGCATTTTCTTTGGGCTTTAAATACTCAGCTAGGAACTGTCTTAAGCCTATTTACTATTGCTAGGGAAGAGGAATTTAAAAAACTTTTTACTGGCTGGGTGTGGTGGTGCATGTCTGTAATCCCAGCAGCTCCAGAGGCTGAGGCAGGAGGATTTTGAGTTCAAAGCCAGCCTCAGCAACAATGAGGAACTAAGCAACTCAGTGAGACCCTGTCTCTAAATAAATACAACACAGGGCTGGGGATGTGGCTTAGTGGTTGAGTGCTTGAGTTCAATCGCCGGTATAAATCAAATCAAAACAAAACAAAACAAACCCAAAAACAAAGAAATAGAAAATCAACACTAAAAACAACTTCATTAGTATCTGACAAGCAGATATCTAAAAGGGACCAAATGTGTATATTCTTTGGAAACTGGGTGAAGAGTGCCAATGCTTTAAATGTCATCTCAGTTTTGATGTGTTAAAAGACATTGGTAAGTTACTCATCATTATTTTTTATTGCTGAGGATCAAACCCAGGCCTTCAGGCACACTAGGAAGTGCTCCACCACTGAACTACATCTTCTATCAAATTACTAATTTTTAGCTACATAGGGACAAATAAGCATTTAAGAAATAAAACACTTCTATTTCCCTACATATTTTTATAATTTTTTTATAGCCTACAGCTGACGAGAGGTGTTACAGGAAGAGCACCATGATTTTTGTTGGAGGCCAACCATGCTCTCCCTTCCAGGATGACCCTGCTGATTACATCAACGCAGAAACACTAGACTATAATCCAGAGGCTGGGGCCTAAAGGCTATTCACAGATTTTTTTTGGGGGGGGTACCGGGGATTGAACTCAGGGGCACTCGACCACTGAGCCACATCCCCAGCCCTATGTTGTATTTTATTTAGAGACAGGGTCTCACTGAGTTGCTTGGCGCCTCGCCATTGCTGAAGCTGGCTTTGAACTCATGATTCTCCTGTATCAGCCTCCCAAAATACTGGGATTACAGGTATGTGCCACTGTGCCCAGTTTCACAGATGTTTTGTATAAACTGATGAGCAAAGGGAATTACTGTGAATGTCCACATTACCTCTTGTAAGTACAGTAACTGAGAAGACATGGTACTTCAGTGGGATAAAATGGCCAGGGCTTGCTAGACACTTCTAAGGATAAAATTAATAGTTTGTGCAATTGGGGTTATTCACTTGGATTTGACTAGAAAAGGATTTGGGACTCATCCCTCTTAAATCCCAGGAGAAAATAAGACTGACCTGTAGGCTTTCATGTAGCTGCAAGGCTTCCTGGGCTCCCACCCAATTCTTGGCTAGAAGCAGCTCTTGGGCACATCTGAGAGCCAGAGAAGCAGACAACTCATCCTCTCCTACGATCGCAGCCAGCTCCGCCGCTGTTTTAAGTGAGGCTGCATCCCCTTTTTTTGCCAAAACTTTGGCGCATCATAAGGGGAAGTGGCTCCTAAATAGCTGTAATGTGAAGGCAAAACCCAAACAGGGCATTGTCATCAGAGCACCTATCCCTGCCCCGCCGAGGGTAGCATTACTTCTTTCTGTCCACTTTGCTATGGCCTCAGGTGCCACTGCATCTGGTTGTTTTTGTGAAGGCTCAGGCCAGTGTAACTCAGCATGGTGTGTGACAGACAGTAGCTTGAGTTAAGAATATAGGGAACCTGGATGAGAGCCAATCTGAATCCAAACAGAAGGGTCATTCTCTCCATTCTCCTTATTGGGAAAGGTATAAAACATCACTAGAAAATGGCAGAATCTCTGCGCCTGCTATTGAGGTTTTCAGATGTTATGATGACTTATATAATACCAAACAGTCAGATCCTTCTAAATCCTGTGAAGTTGGGTTTAATATACATTTTTAAACATTTTCTAGCTACTTTGCTTCCACTTCTAGACTTGTACTTTAATTTTGTCATGCTCTTGCTGGTGGAGGCTGTTCCTGGGTCACCCATGCTTCCCTCGAGCTTACCATTTGGCTGCTATGGCATAATGCCCATCTCTTTCTAGGATGGTTCCCCAGGTGAGGTACAGATCCTTCAGGACTGGGTCCTCTGGGTGCAACCGAGCCTTGGCAACTGCAATAGCTTCCCTAAAGGCAAGAAGAGATACTTTAGCCAACACCAAAAGGTTCCTTTCTAGGAAGTCCCAGGAGGGACTGCAGGGAAGAATAAACTGTCCCTTTTATGTTGTCTGTAATGTTCCAACTTCCTGTAAAAAAAGGAACTCCTCCATAACACTGGCAAGTTAAAAACACATGATTTTGTTCAATCTTCATCAAGCCAGAAGTTCTTATAGAATGGTCTATGGATTCCTTAGGGGTTCAAGGCCCTTTTGAGGGTTCATGAGGTCAAAACTATTTTCATAATAATGCAAAGAGGTTATGTGCCTCTTAAAAAGTGTGCTGACATTTGCACTGATTGTGAAAAGTTATGGTGGATAAACTGGTGTCATGTGATCAGGAATCAAGAAAGTGATACTAATTAAACATTACTAATTTTACTAAACCCCTCAAGCCAACATTTTAAAATTTATGTGACAAAATGGGAAGAACATTTTATGTTCTTTGCTGTATTCCAAAGAATGACTGTCTCTAATAAAAACCTGAACTGCAAGTTGAACAAGTTGCTTTCTTCATGGCACCCCATTTCTTTAAAAAACAAACAAAAAAAACCCTAACAGATCAGTGTTATTTAGAGTTGGGTATCTGAAAGATGTTTTCTTAAAAATGAACAAAGCAAGCTTATCACTGTAGGGAAATCAACAGTAACCATTGCCAACAATAAAATCTAAGCTTGCTAGTGAAGATTCAAATTTTAGAAAACATTGGGAACCTGAAAGCTTCCCAAAAGATAAAGACTTTTCTTATGAGATTGATGGTGATTACAGAGAAATGTGATTAAAAAAATATTTTTATAATGAACTGTGTCAACATTTGGAAGATCTGTATAACTCAGCAAACTAATATTTTCCAAATGGCGTACAAATTCTGAGTTGCGGCAAAATAAAGTTATAGCTGGAATAAAAGTGTTTTAGATTAAATATTTAAGAAGTATTGCAGGACTTCTATCTATAGTTGTAATGGAGCATTGGGACCAGAATTACTCCCTTGCCATAAAACTTTTTTTAAACACTGAGTAGAATTTGTATGAAACAATTGTTTTCTTTTTTTTAAAGAGAGAGAGAGAATTTTTTTTTTAATATTTATTTTTTAGTTTTCAGCGGACACAATATCTTTGTTTGTATGTGGTGCTTGAGGATCGAACCCGGGCCACACGCATGCCAGGCAAAGCGCACTACCACTTGAGCCACATCCCCAGCCCAAAACAATTGTTTTCAACAGTGCAAAGCTGTCATCTCCAAGAGAAAAGGAACAATGTGTGCCCTATTGTGACAATGACTTCCTATCTAAAGCACTTTCTAAGTGGAATCTTAGTGGAGATTCAGCAGACTCAAGAGTTGAGGAGAAACAGAACAAATGGAATTTGAGGGACAGGATACTAGAAAGGAAGAAGCTGTCCAGAGAAAGACTGCCAAAATTCTGCATGGGATTCTGTTTAGTCTCTGGCTAAATACAAAGCCATGATGTGTAGGACATTCCTTAAGGATGAACAAAGGACATTTAGGGAACCATAAGCTGAGCGATCCCAGAGCTCATTCAGAGCTTGGAGACATCAGATTTGTGAGTTGCTGAATAACACAAGGCAATTCAGTGAAGACTTCAGAAGGTAGAAGAGCTAAACTACTTCTGGGCTATGGATTTCTCTAATCCTGCCCTAAAAAAGCTTAGACCATGTCATGAAAAAAATCTAGATGTCTTCAACTTGCCAAAACAAACTTCAACACTCTCTGAAGGAAGAGAGCAAAACCTAACCAGGATAAGCAAAAGAAAATCTCACCAAAGCACATTATATCGGATTGTTGCAAATTAATGAGAGAAAAGTCCTAAAATGAGAGGAAAAAAAAAAAACAAAACCCCACAGTTCCTGCAAAGAGAGAAATAAATTTAGCAGTCAAGTAAAGAACAATTCAAAAAAGGAGAAAATAGAACTGCTGAAGCAGTGACAAGACAAACAACAAACAAACAACAACAACAAAAACAAAGAATTTGTTGCTGGCAGAGCATAGTATAAAAAAGTGTTGGAAGTTCTTCAAGTGAAGACATTGATAGCAAATGGAAATTTGGATCTACATAGAAGAAAGAAAACTGCTAGGAAATAATAAACATGGATAAATATAAATGCTTAAAAAATCACTAAAAGGTAAAGAATTGTTTAAAGCAAAATATTCATAGTGTAATGAGGGGTTATTACATGTACAACATATTAAATATCATATGAAAATAGCAGACAGGATGGGAAGAAGGAAGTACAATGATACACATGAAATAGTATAATATTACTTGAAAATAAATTGTGATAAATTAAAAATAATACAAACTCCAAAGGAACCACTAAAAAGTAAAGAATATACAGCTAATAAGTCAGTATTACAGTTTTAAATTAGAAATTAAGGGGCTGGAGTTGTGGCTCAGCGGTAGAGCACTTGCCTTGCATGGGACCCTAGGTTTAATCCTCAGCACCGCATTAAAAATAAATAAAAAATGGAGGTATGGTGTCCAACTACAACTAAAAAATAAATTAAAAAAAAAAATACTTAGAAATTAAAAACACTCAGTTCATCCAAAAGAAAACTGGAAAAGAAGAAAAAAAAAAGAATGGGACAAATAGAAAACAAATAGCAGGGCAGTAAATTTAAATCAACCACATCAATATTTACATTAAATATAAATGGTCTAACCTTCCAACTAAATGGCAGTGATCAGACTGGGAAAAAACAAGACCCAATTGTATGCTATGTACAAGAACTATTTTTCTCATATTGTTTTTGGTAATTACATATGTAGTATAGTGAAACAATATATATGGGAAAGATTCGTATCATTCTCAGGAATGTTGTTACTTCTAGAGAAGAGGGAATTAGGATAGATTAGAGGAAAGGCATTTCAACTAAATGTGGAATGTTAGATTTTTATTAAAAAAAAAAGGGGGGGTGTCAGGAGAACTTCTGTAGTGGCTCAAAAGATCCTGTTTCGTTTCACAGGCGGGCTTCAAAAGGGAGTAGGGAGTTCCCACTGTAATAACTTGTTCATCTATTACCTGTTTTGTGTAGTTTCTTCATTTTATATTGCTTTAAAGTTTAGATTATATTATATACAACTACTGGATAAATTCTAGGACCATACAAACCTGTAAAAGTGGTTTGACTTGAGCAGCTCCACAGCTTCATACACTTTGTGAATAGAAAGCAGATGAGAGGCAGCTTTGACATACTGATCCTGGAAACACAACTGTTTGGCAAAGGCTTCCACAGCCCATAGCCATACATGGTAGCCAGATGAAAAAAAGGAAAGATAGTGGTTTAAAAAAAAAAAAAAAAAAGGTTTATGGAAGGGGAGGAGGGAGCAGGTACATTTGGGCTGAAAATTTTGTTTCCCTAGATAATGCATTAAGCAGAACATTCAGATGTTGATTCAACTGCCATTACAGATCAGTTGCTTCTTTGCCTCTTTTCACTTCCATGTTCAAAACATAAATAGTTCCTTTGCTTATATTATTCAAAAGACACAAAAAAGTATTAAGTTCCGGAAAGTGGTTACCCCCTTTGGGGTTAAGGGAAAGAGCAACTGGAAGGTAGCATGGGGTAACTTCCAGAGTTTATCTAGTGGTATATTTTTTTCTTTTTTCTCTTTCTTTTTTTTTTGGTACTGAGGATTGAACCCAGGGGGGGTCAACCACTAAGCTATATCCCCAACACTTCATTTTTAAGACAGGGTCTCCCTAAGTTGTTGAGGCTTGCCTTGAACTTACGATCCTCCTGCCTCAGCTTCTGGAGTTGCTGGGATTACAGGCATGAACTATCATGCCTGGTTGTAAGGATATATTTCTTGATATGGGTGCTGCTTACGAGAGTACATTCAATTTGTGAAATTTATTGTACACTCAAGATTTGTGTACTTCTTGCTCTACATATATAGCATAACTGGATAAAAAGTATAAAACAAAACTAGGATGGCATAAAAGGTTTCTTTTTTATCTTGGAACCTTTCTATCATATCTTGCCCAAATTCCTTTCCCTTTAGGCAATACCCATTACCAAAACTTAGGAAACAGTCTATGAATATGTAACTACATTACTGTGTAAATACAAATGAATATTGCAATATTCTGTTGTGGACCTATACCCTGATTCTTTTCTGTCTGTATTTTGGATGTCCATTCCATGACAGAATGCATACAGCTGCCTCATTCTTTTGGTATCTACAAAGACTTAATGTATGGATATACCTGCTGTAATCAGTCTCTTACTGATGCTGATGGACACAGAGGTTCTTGCAATCTCTGCTATTATAAACATCACTTTGATGAAAGTCATTCGTGTATCTGAATATACTTAAATTCCTATAATTAGAATTGCTGAGCCAAAGGTTATGTGTATTTTAATTAATGGTCAAACTGTCCTTCAAGAAGTTTTCACTGGCTATGGTTTAGATGTGTTTTGTACCTGTTCATGTGCTAGAGGCTTGGTCTCTACTGTGGCAGTGGTAAGAGGTGTTAGAACCTTTAAGAGGGGGGCCTAGTGGATGATAATTAGGTCAAGAGGGCACCACACTTGGAAATGATGTTGATTGTATAGAATGGACTGATTCCTATGACAGTCGGTTCTTAGAGAAATAGCAAACCTTGGCTGGTGATATAGCTCGTATGTATATTTAATATGTGTAAAGTCTGGGTTTAATCTTCAATGTGTGTGCTGAAAAAACAAAATCCAAAATAGCAACAAAAAATCCTCAAGAAGCTGCTTGACCTTCCCCTGATCTCTGGCTTACTGTCTGCCTCTGTTCTGCTTACAGTGCTACCACTATGATGCTTTTGACCAGAAAGTTCTCACCAGAGCTGAACAGACACTGGCATTATGCTTTTGAACCTCTATCCTATGAGCTACATAATACATAAGCTCCTTTTCTTTAGGTGTTTTATTATAGTCACACAGAATGGACTAATGTGTCTCCAATTATGCTTTTGGCATTAATGTGTCAATTTCCTGCCCTTTTGTGGGATATGAGTTGAGGTATTAGCCTACTGTATTGTAGTGAATTGAGCCATTAAAAACAAAAAAATTATTCTTAAGTTTTAGGTGAACACAATATCTTTATTTTATGTTTATGTGGTGCTGAGGATCGAACCCAGTGCCTCATGCATGCTAGGCGAGCGCTCTACCACTGAGCCACAACCCCAGCCCTGGTGAGCCATTTTTAGTGGTTATATATTAGATGATAGTACTTTTGTCAGAAAGAACATACCTACTGGTGCCATAGCCACAAGATTATCTGTCAGCTCCCCTCTTTCTGCTGCTGTTTGTTTGTTTCTGCTCCTTTCCAAAGCATAAGCTGGTGAAATAATTCTGGGTGGCCATTTTCCAAGTGACCTTTTCCTGTATGGAAGAGAGACAGTATTTGAAAGATGTTTCAGAAAATCTGTCTTTGATGATTTCTAGAAACAGGCAGAGTGAAATAGGAAATTAAACAGTCACTCACTTATGAATTAGTCACCTACCAGAATGATTTTAAGGGGTCCTGGAACCAGGGTGGTGAGTTGCCCACTCAACCATTTTCATGTGCATCCTCTCACCCAAAATGAACATGTTTAGGGAATTATGATAATGCAGGGGATGGATACAAATATCCAAGTCAGGGGCATATTTGCAAATATGTAAAAGCATGGAGTTATGGAAAATAATATTTTTACAAAATAGCCCCCAAAGGAAAATGAAGCAAATGGAGCAGGGAGGGAAGTTAGCCAAGCATTAATGTCCCTGGGAATCCTTTTCCAATTACAACAGGCATTGAAGGAAGGAGGCAAAAATACCCATTCCTCACAATCTGGGCTCCTATCTCTCTAAGTAACAATGAGTTTCAGCCTTTTAATCTTTTAATAACTAGCCCCTGACTATCCAACCGGCATGCCCACAAGTTCCAATGATGAAACCACCCTAATTGTATCCTATAAACCCCAAATCCTCCCTATAACCAAAGACCACTGTTGATTCCATGAAATGAGCCCCTACAGTGCCCGAGTGCTTGAATCCTCGAATGAATAAACGGTTTCTCTCAATCTGCTGAGGTGTGCACCCGTCATTTTGCGCTTACAATGACAATAACAGAAAATAGCAATCACAAAAAGAGGTGCATATAAATGTTAGGGAAGGATGAATACGGAAAGGATTACGTTGACTGGATTTGCCTCACCTTCAGTTTCAATCATTCTGTACAAGGTAGCCCTATCTGTGAAAAGCCCCAGGTGAAATCTTTCCTCAAGATCAGCAGACACATCCTCATTTAGCTCTGTTAATACAAAATAAATAGAGGAAAAAAAAATCAGATGAAATCACATAGTTTACTGTTTCCTATCCAATAACTTCTGAATGTTTTTCAAAACACCCACTTAAGACAGTGAGCAAAGCAGATCTGTGCCCTTAATTTACTCCAAAAGGGACCCTAGCTCATTGTGAAGGTAGCAAAATATGAAAATATATCTAAAATTTTTAGCTCAGGTGGGCAAAATCCAGAGATAATGTAGTTTGCTCAGAACAAAATTTTTGTTGAAAAAATGTTAAGGAAACCTAAAATTCAACATTTAAATGCTACATCTAAATAAAAAGCACACAAAACAAAACTAACAGGCAGGGGCTGGGGATGTGGCTCAAGCGGTAGTGCGCTCGCCTGGCATGCGTGCGGCCTGGGTTCGATCCTCAGCACCACATACAAACAAAGATGTTGTGTCCGCCGAGAACTAAAAAAAATAAATATTAAAAAACAAAAAACAAAAAAAAAAACCAAAAACCCAAAAAAAACTAACAGGCAAAGAGTGTCCTTCGTATTCACTGCCATACAGCTGGGTGTGGTGGTGCACGCCTATTATATTCAGGAGGCTGAGGTAAGAGGATTCAAGGCAAATTCAAGGCCAGCCTGTCACAAAATAAAAAATTGAAAGGGTAGAGGGTATAGCTCAGTGGCAGAGTAGCTCTGGATTCAATCCCTAGTACCAAAATAAACAAAACTATACACTGGGACCTACTGTAAAGGTTCATTCTCTGATTTTCAATAAGAGAAACAATGTAAAACTATATCATTAATTAAATAAAGGAAGTCTTTGCAAAGATCCAAAGGCTATGTATAGTAAAAAAGAGCATAAAATATCTCTGGCAAGACACAGAAAACTGATGATAATGTCGCCTCTAGGGAGGAAAAGAAGAGAATTGGGTTTTGGGGGAAGATTTACTTTCTTTTTATACTATCAGAGTCTCATTTTATCATGTGCATCTCTTACAACTCAACAAATTGAAATAAAAAAAAATAAAGTTGCTCAGATATCAAAATAATGGGCATTAAATGAGGGCTTTTTTTTTTATTAGTTGCTCATGACAACACAATGATCTTGACATATCATACATTTGAATCAAATGGGGTGTAATTTCTCATTTTTCCAAAAATAAAAAAACCAAAAATAAAAGAACTGCCACATTATGAGTGTATTTCCAATAAGGAAAAATGGCACCTAAGATAATGTTCAATCGGAGAAAATGGTGGAAGGAGTTGACTTATGCTGAAATATTAAAGCCAAAATCCTGGTTTGGGCACAGAGATAGCTGGTAGCAGCTAGATGAGAATAGTTAAAGCAGAGCACTACATCTAAAAGGAACTAAACAGGGAGTCTGACAGCAGGGTGTGGGGGTGAAAGTGGGTGCAAAGGATGCCAAAGAATGCAGAAACACAGAAAACAACTTTAGAATCTGTGCTCATTAATTTAACAAATAGTAAGCACCCGATACATGCCAGTTCCCAGAAGACTACACATGGGTCGAGGAAATGTATTTCTGTACCTCTGCAGTGTTTTGCAGTTGCTAGCACCAAACAGTCATGATGAAGCTCTTCTTTGGACCTATGGTCCAGGCTTGTGCTCAGAGGAAGCATGGAACGAGCTTTTCTCTTTTTGATTAAGGCTTCTGAAATGTAATCAAAGTACAGACCGTCTCAAGAGCAGATCAGAAACACAACAGAATGATTACCTCTTATGGGATTGCAACCTTAGCTAGAGGGATACTACGGGACACACAAGTTCTTACTCCTATAAACAAACTTTCACATTTAATTCGTGGGTGCAATGTGCACACCATGTATAAAATGCCCTTGGTAACATTTATGAAGCAATGTATCAACTATCAACTCCAAAACATTTCATCAAGTGCTAAAATAATGTTTAAAAAGAATGAACCCGATGGAAACACAATCAGAACACCCACAAATATTTAAAACCTCAACAAACCAATCAACCTCAAATACTTTTTTGAGTTCTCAGTTGCATGTAACAAAGTATGTCAATTATTAGATACTGACCTGGCTTCTCTTTAGGTGGCTCCTTTTTCAGTAAAATGACTTTGTTATTAATAGTGCCTTTTGACTTTTCAAAGCCTGAGGAAACTGGAGTACTAATAACTGGTTCTCTAGAAACTGCACCACAAGGGAAAAACAGGAAAAATGTTTGGGATAAGAATAATGTAGAATTCAGTATATATATATATATATATATATATATATATATATATATATATATATATATATATATATAAAATTAAGAGCTTTATTAGGCCTAGTAATATAATTTTATCTATTACCAAAACCTGCTTTGGAAAGGATGTATGGGTGGTCTCTCCTCAGCCTCACCAACTGGCTGTTTCAAAATCCTGTACGTTTATTATTCAGAACTTTTGGCTAAGAAAAAGACTTCTAGCCTCTTTAACTACATTATCCTCAAACTCAGGTGATAAGTTGCTTTCCATATATTTAGGTCACTAAATAGTAATAACATTTATTATGTAAACAAGGAATAACTTAACTATTAGAGAATATTAAGTATACATGTTACAGAATCACAACCCATAATCCTAAACACACATTTTTTTCCTTAAAAAACAAACAAACAAAACAAAAAAACAAAACCAACACACAAAAAAACCAGGGCTGGGGTTATGACTAGCATGTGCAAGGCCCTGGGTTCGATCCTCAGCACCAAATAAAAATAAATAAAATGAAAGTATTATGTCCAACTATTAAAAAAAATATTTAAAAACCAAAAAACCAAAAATAACAACAAAACTTGCTGGACAGGGTGGCACAAGCCTCTAATCCCAATGGCACAAGAGGCTGAGGCAGGAGGATTCTAAGTTGAAAGGCAGCATTGGCAATTTAGCAAGGCCCCAAGCAACTCAATGAGATCCTGTTTCAAAAAAAAAAAATAAGAGCTGGGGATGTGGCTCAGTGGTTGGGACCCCTAGGCTCAATCTCTGATACCAAAACAAACAAAACCAAAAAATCCTGTTGACCTATAGGAGTAAAGAACATTTTGTATAGCCATTAGGTGATATGAAGACATTCTGATGAACCTAAAATATAAATTATGTTTTTAGCTTTTTTTTTAACCCAAACTACGGGTCCAGCAGCCATTCTTTGGGACACAGTAGGTCAGGGATGCCTCTATACTATATATTTTGGTTGCACTGATTCTGCCACATCAAAAATAGTGTTTTAGAATTAAACATAAATCATCAGTTCTATTTATACTGTCTTCTACTTAATCATATTTTTTAGTTGGTAACAGGCATCCGATATTTAAGGTTGTATATAAAAGGATAAAAGTGTTAACACTTTAGTTATCCACAACAATTTACTTATCCTTAACAATTACTTCTCTTCAAACATGAACTAGAATACATTATTGAAAATTAGTAATGGAATTTTTTTTGTGTGTGAGAAATCTGAGAACTGCCATATAACTTAACTGGATGGAAGAACTTAACAACTGTTCTTCAGTTTCCCTCTGATAAGGCAGAAAGGCAGGAATGAGCTCCAGGGAGGATGGGTGGGAACTCCTAAGTTCCCAGAGAGGAGTGGCTTGTATAGTCAGACATTTTTAAAGGACAGTGGCTTCTTTGAGTAGATATGACCAATAACGTCATACTGTTAAGACCTTTTCCTGGTATTCTCTACAGGGTTCTATTTCCTTTATTCCTTCATCAAAGATGTTTATTTTAGAGACTTTAAAAGCTTTGAAGAAAACTAATAGTTTCCAAAGGCACCAAAGACACCAAGGTTGCACCAAGCAACCAAGGTTGCTTGCTAGGGAGTTGGGAAATGAGGAAAGAAAGTAGTTGGGAAATAAGGCAAGTCAGAGATAGAAATTTCAGACCGAGTAAGAATCCAGCTTAGTTTCCTAGATATGACAAAATCTTAAGAGTTAGTGGCATCCAGTACCTGCACACACCCACTAAAGCAAGGCCACAGGGTGACTCTGGCTCCTGTGCTTCTTCCTCCCCTTCCTGGTCTGACACTCCATTTTCAACAGGTCCTGAGTTCTCCTTTATGCCCTCTTCTTCGTTCCCGTCAAATGACTCTTGCTTTACAGGCACACGGAAGGTGGGCTTTTTCTTCTTTTTGGCCTTTGGCTTAGGTTGAGAGAGCCGTTTTTTCTCTAATTCAATACTTTTTTTGCCTGCAAAAATCACAAAAAAGAAAAAAAAATCACAAAAAAGCACAGGCTGAACTACACATTCATGGTTAAAAGTGCCCTGGATGGTCATCTCCAGTACATCATTATATTACTCTTTGCTCTGACAGCCTTACTCGCCTTACTTTCTTTTCTTCCCAATGAAGTTTTATAGTCTTATTATCACAATGTTAACCAAGCCTTTTGAGATTTCATTAAATCATCAAGAAAGACTTTCTCCAACATCACCATGCCACAGCCGCTGAGGTCCGAAAATCAACACTGCTACACTATCTACTCCCCACACTCATTAATCAACTTTTGCCAACTGCACCAAGGATGTCTTTATAGCAAAAGCAACTGAACCAGGACCACCCACTGCATTGGACCGTCCATGCCTTCAACCTGGAAGAGTTGCTTAGCTTTTCTTTGACTTTCATGACTTGAAATTTGAAGATTACAGGAGAGTAATTTTGTTAATTTCCCTTCAATTTGGGTCTGCCTGCTGTTTTTTAAAGATTCAGTTATGCATTTTCAGCAGGAATATACAGAAGTGAAGCTGTGTTCATTTCAGGGCAACCTATGAGGTAGCATATAATTTTTATTTGTTCCATTGTTTGGTTTAATCACTTTAAATTAATAGGGCATACTGTAGGTTACCCACCGAAAAAGTAAAATATCTCCTGTTTATTATTAAGCATCCATGGATTTTTTTTTACATCAGTATGAATTTCTTCATTAGAGTATAATTTGTTAGTGTTACTCATTTTTTAAGTTTTTATTCTTATTTTAAAAATCACCTGTACTGTGGAATGATTTAATACAATAAAATACCCACATTTTTAATACTTTGATAAATTGTAACAGATCATAATTGTGTAACCCACCACCATGAAATGCATCCCCACCCCAAGCTATCACTGACCTGCTATTACTCTAGTTTTGCCTTGTCTAGAACTTCATAAATAGAATTATATAGTATGTAGTCTTCTGTGTTCAGTTTCTTATGCTCAGCATAATTTTTTTGAGATTCACTAATTTTGTTGTTTATCAGTACCTTTCTATTCTTTGATTTGGGGACTGAACTCTGGGTCTCGTGCTAAGCACATGCTCTACCACTAAGCTGCATCTCGCCTGTTACCTTCTCTTTTATGACCAAGTGGAATTCCATTGCAGGGATACTACACGATTTACTCATTTATCTACTGATCAGCATTTGAGCTGTTTTTAGTTTTTGGCAACCACAGATAAAGGTGCTATGAGCATTCTTCAAGTCTTTATGTGAACACATAATTTCATTTCCTTTGGGGAAATTTCTAGTTGCTTAATATATTCTAATTTTTCCAGTTGCTTATGGCCAGAGTAGAATTTTCCTTTTACTTATTTTCAAGTACAAATCCTCTCAAATTTGGTCAAGCTGGCTTTTGTGTCCTTCTGATGTGTCTCCTTAATTCTTTGAGTTCATCTTTCCTTTCTGGAATAAAGGAAGGTTCTAGGTTCATATTTAGCAACCAAGATCTGACCCCTAGGCACACTTGCTACTGTCTGAGGGTGTTGTTCTCAGCCCCCAAAGCCTGCCTGCTTTGCATGGGCTGCAGACCCCCTGCATGAATGTCTTCCTTGCTTGTCTCTTATAAACTCAATTAAGAGAGCAAGAGAGAGAGGGAATTAGGCAAGCACTGTATGGGTTCCATGTTCTGACTGACCTTGAGGAGGCCGGGAATGAACTTGCATGGAAGTTAGCCATTTGTATACACAGAAGTCATCTGCCCCTGAGTAGATGCAATCCGGATCCAAAGGAGACCATGACACACAAAGCAGTCGGCCTCGATGTCCTCGGAAATTATAAAGAGGCTCTTCTCGGAGAGTATCCCATACCTGAAACCAGAAGTCACATACATGACAATAAATTTTCTGGTTATTCTATTGTTTGGGGGGGGCATAATTTATTCAATTAAAAAAATCTGTAGGGGGGGGTTGAGTTGTGGTTGAGTGGTAGAGCACTTGCCTAGCATGTGTGAGGCACTGGGTTCGATTTTCAGCACTGCATATAACTAGGTATATAAAGGTCTATCAACAACTAAAAAACATTAAAAAACAAAAAAACAAAAATAAAAACCTGTGGGCTCTTTATTTCCTCATGTGGTTTGTAATTTCTCTCTTAGGAGTTCAATTTCACAGTACTATTTCACGTGGGAGGCTTATATGCTCCAGTGAGTTTAGGTATTCCTAAGAGGGAGATTCTGAATGGGCTTTTATTGATGCACCATGGATCACACTGTTCCAAACTGGATCTATCTGCTAATATTTGGTCTGGGGCTTCTGGCATCACGAAAAAAATAATCCATACCTACATTAGAAATTGGAGTTATAATTTCCCATAGGTAATTCTTTTGTTCCCAAGTCCTTGGACAAATGATTAGCTGCTTTGTTATTTCTTTAATTATCTTTGTGTCCAGTTCAAAGAAAGCAGGCCTGTCTTCATGGCTCCCAGTTTGTGCAAACAACTGAATTACAATTCAATACTGAGACAGACACCAATCACAGATGTTAGTTCCCTAGCTGCTATGGTCAATTCTGGTTTTAACACCTAAACTTCTTCAACATAGCTCTGGCCTGGCAGCTCATCTTTATTTTCATTTTTCTGTTTGAAGAAAGAGAACTTTTCATATCAATTTATCTTACCATATTCATGGTATGTCACCCGGCTTGGCCTGCTAAGGGTCCAGATAAAACTAAAATGCCTTCTAGAGTTCAGATAATCTCTTTCTGTGGAGGGTGAGAGTGGAGATGGAAAACATGTTCATAACTGGAGGGGGAGGGGGGAAGAGGACAGAGTTTAAATTAGTGAGAGCCCAAGTGGCCAGGACAAAACAGTACCTGGGCTGTACCATCATAGGAAGCAGACACCAGCCTTCCATCATGATGTGGGCTCCATGCCAGACTAGTGATCTTGGCCGTATGTCCAGAGAGGGTCCGGTAGGGCTCTGTAATGGTCACTGGAGCCTCAGGATTGCTCTCTAAAAGGTAGGAGAAAGATGTTACTACTACTGTTACTAGCAATAACAAAACAGACTAGATGAAGGTGTTAACTCTTATTAATGCAAGAGTCAAGATTCTGTCAGATCTGATTTTTAGCAGATAATACTGTTAGTGGCTAAGTATATGGGCCTATTAACAGGGTCTGGGCAAATACAGGTTTAACACAAAAAGTGTTAGCTATTATTATTTCCTTACAGAAGCCATCACAATGAAAATAATGCCTTTTAGATGTAATCCTATGAAGTACATATCTGTTGGGAGCCATTAGCCAAGTAGGTATGACAATTTCCTTGCCAGCGTACCCCATGTTGCTGACATGTTGCAGTGACATTGAATGTAAGTGACCTTGCTCAAGGACCAAGGCAGATTAGGGTGTTCCCGGTTTTAAGATAATCTTGTTTAGGGCGTTCCCAGTTTAGGTTCCAGGTTTAAGGTTTAAGATTATTCCTGCTGGGAATAGGGCGTATCCTGCTGCCTGAGTTCCCCTTGAGTTCTCACGGGATTCAGACAGTATATTTTGGAGATAGAAGCCCAGTGGAGGTGAATTTGGGAGAGAAGGTGGATTTGGGCAGAGAACGTGGATTTGGGCAGAGAACGTGGATTTCCCCAGAACGTGATTGTAGACGGCTGGTGTGAGTTCGGGAATAAAGAGTTGCTGTTTGAATCTACAAGCTGTGTGGTGGCTCGTGATTGTGTGCCCAGCCAGACTGCGGCATTTGTGCCCAGCCAGACTGTGGCACATATCCTTAATGGTACAGTATTCTTGATAAAAACATATAATATCAAGCTAATTATAAGAAAATCCCAGATAAAACCAAATTGTAGGAACTTGTAAAAAAAATAACTGTTTTGAGCTAGGGATATAGCTCAAATGGTAGATTGCTTGCCTCACATGCACAAGGCCTTGGGTTCTAATCCCCAGCACCACAAAAAGAAAAAAAAAGTTTAGTATTCATCAAACATAGCAAAAATGCTAAATGAATCTGGCAAAAGGTAGATGAAAGTCTTTGCATTCTTATTGCAACTTCCTTTAAAAACTGAATTATTTTTAAAAAAAAGATAAAAATATCAAAACTAGGATGGTAGCTGGGTGTGGTGGTGCACTCCTATAAATACAATAGCTCAGGAGGCTGAGACAGGAGGGTCACGAGTCCAAAGCCAGCCTCAGCAAGAGTGAGGCCCTAAGCAACTCAGTGAGACCCTGTCTCTAATAAAATACAAAATAGGGCTGTGGATGTAGCTCAGTGGTAAGTGTCCCTGAGTTCAATTCCTGGTACCCAAAATGAATGAATGAATAAATAAATAAATAGTTAAAAAACAAAGATCTGTGGTGCTATGAAAAATAAGTTGATGTCCTTTGCCAAAGTGGATAATCACAATGCTCATTAGTTATAGTGTATCTACTATGTATTATTACAACCCTAATGTGTCTAAACTTTAATACTTTTCCCACATTGCTTTTAATTCAGGAGAGTGACTGTTAGAATAAATTTTTTTTTTTTGTTTCAGAAAACAAAAATTAGTTCAACAGAAATTAAAAATCAACTGTTTTCACTATTGCTGAAAGAAATCACTCTGCAACACTATGAACAGTTTAGTGATAGGTAATTTCTATATATTGGGGGAAAATGTAATCCCATTTCCCTGATATTAAAAAAAAAGGTCCATTGGGGCTGGGGTTGTGGCTCAGTGGCAGACCACTTGTCTGGCATATGTGAGGCACTGGGTTCGATTCTTAGCACCACATATAAATAAATAAATAAAATTAAATTAAGTAAAGACAAATAAATTAAATAAATTAAAGATAAATAAATAAAGACAACTAAAAAGAAAAAAATAAAGAAAGATCCATTAGGTGTGGTGGCTCATGCCTGTAATCCCAGTGACTTGGGAACCTGAGCCAGGAGGATCCAAAATTCAAGGCCAGACTGGTCAATTTAGCAAGATCCTGTCTCAAAATGGCTGGATATGTGAGTCAGTGAGGGTGCTCCTGGGTTTTGTTTAATTGCCAATACTGCAAAAACAAAACAAAATAAAACAATAACAACGAAAAGCAAAAGCCCTTCTGACCTTCTGAACTGTGGTTATCAGTAGGTGCTGAAAGGGACTCAAAGCTGTTTAAGGTTCCTTCAGAGGTAAATCACTCATGAAAAAGTTAAACTACCAAGCAGGAATAGTATTCCTAGAACACATGCAGACTCTGGGATGAGGCTGTAAGCTTGGGTCTCGACTCTGTTGTATACTAGCTGTGGAAGAAGTTAGCTAACCTCTTTGGACTGGACCTCAGATTCTACATGAGTGAAGTGAGGAGAACAACAGCCATCTCACAAGATTATGAGCTTTAGATGTCATCAAAGATGGGAATGGGCTGTGTGTCGAAGGTGGATATAACACAGCAGCCCTGCTGAAGGGAGTATAAACTGGCAGCTTTTGGGACAGATTTCAGCATTAACTATTTAAAAAACTGTTTTTTTTTTTAAATATATTTTTAGTTACCAATTGACCTTTATTTTATTTATTTATATGTGGTGCTGAGAACTCAGTGCTCTGCCACTGAGCCACAACCCCAGCCCCCCCCCCAAAAAAAAAAAAATCATGTTTTTAATGTCCACATCTCTTCACATCTACTTTTAGAAATTTTATGTAAGAAAACTAGTCATGCTCCTGAAGATTTCAGAAGTAATATTACTTCTGAAAAAATGTAAATAATTTTAATGACAATCAATTGTGAATGGATAAATTCTGGTGTATTCATATTATGGAATGAATACATATTTGCTAATACCAAATTTTCATGTTTTGAATTTGTACAAGAAAATTCACAATATAAATATAATAATATATAATGCGTACACATACGTGTATGTATTCTTCATTCTCTAAATTAACATTTTTGTCATGTTTGTAAGACTTTTAGAGTAAGATGAATACAGTGTTTTTGAAAGGAAAAAAAAGAAAGGAAAAAAAAAAGCCAAAAATAAAGTAAAAACATACAAAGAACAGAATGGAAAGTAGGTGAATGAGTAATATAACCCCCCCAAGTATGGAAGAAACCAAAGTTACCTAGGACAGTTCTCAGATTGTGCACATAAATGACGGCATTGTTGGAGCCAGAGGCCATCAGATAGCTCAGCTCAGGCTGGCTGCCATGATCCTGATGCCAGGAAATGGTATTCACAAGCTTGTGATGCTGTTGGATGGTGCAGATCAGTCGTAAGTTGGGAACCTGAAATATTTCTATTGATCTGGAATAAGAAACACCAAGACAAGAGGGATAATCAAATTACAGTGCAGTGCAAACAAACAGCTCCCTTATCCACCAGTCTAGGAAAGGTGAAATAGAATGAGATAATACTCACCGTAAAGGCCATTCTCTCATGGAGAACCAGATATAAAAGGTTGCTTTATGAAATAAGCATATTCAGCATTTAAAAATTCTAACACTGTCTGGAAAGTTGTATTTGTTAGGCATTAATAAATAATACACGGTGGTGGGAAGCTAAAAGAATTAATGACCGTTGTATGAACTTGGACTATGTATGTCATTGTGACTAACAATGGAAGGAGTGAGATCTACAAAGGATTTCTGCTTATTATTATTAAAGAGATGCTGGGATTACAGGCATGTGCCACCGCACCCAAGTTAGTATTATTTCTTAAAAATGGAGTGTAATGAAGGCAGTTTAATGAAGGAGATGACCATTTGTGAGGCATAAAATAGCCTAAACATACTATAGGCAAATGCTATCTTTGAACTAAAATTAATCTAAATAATTCTGTTGTTCTCAAAGATGCAGAGAGCTCCTGGATCAGTTAAAGATATCAATGATAAATCAGAATATGAATTACAACGTGGCTTCCCTCATTAACATTACAGATGGCATCAGCCAGCTTGTGATTCAAAATACGTACTACTGCAAAGTTATTTCTTTTTTAAGAAAACAAATACATACCCATCTTCATTGCCAAGAGCCATGATTTTGCCATCTGCTTTCCAGCTGATCTCTGTGTGTACAGGCAATTTGTACTAGAAGCAAAACAAACCAATCCTGACTAAACACTGTTCTTTTCTCCACACATCTTATAAATCAGTGATGACAGGATGGTGTGGGGGGGAGTCCCCAGAGTTAAAACATGTTCTAATTATACAACAGCCATTCTCCTAAACAGTCTTCTTAATTAGTTCAAGAATTACAAAGAACAAAAATTCTTATTATGACTTCCAAAATGGGACAGAGAGACCAGTAACAACTAAACATCTACAATGTTTAACCTTGTGAAATAAAATTAACTGAAGCAACTTTTGTCCCACAGGGAAGAATGAAATGTGCCCACTAGTCTTCCCAGAAGGTTTCTTGGTCCTTAACAAAAGCTTTTCTTGTTTTCTTCTTTCCTTTCAGTTTTCCAGAATTCCCACCCTTGCCACCTTTACATTTTGTAGGTCCCTAAGACATCTTGGGTCCTCTTCTTTTCTTAGTTTTATTTTTCTTTTTAATCCTATCTCACACACACCCAGAAGTTTTTCATCTATCATTTATGTGAAGGGATTCAAAATTTCTATTTTCAGTTCAGACTCCTTGTATAAACTTTTGATGCATATAACCAATTGCCACTAAACTAAAAACTTGTCAGAACAGTAATTTCTTTTCATTATCGAAGGTTAATGTATAGATAACACTTTAGACAATGAAGGAATATAATTAAATATAATTATGATTAAGTGATATTTTTATTCTGGCCATACAAAAATATTGAGCAGTGGGGTTGTGGCTCAGAGGTATAGCGCTTGCCTAGCATGCGTGAGGTACTGGGTTAAATCCTCAGAACCACATAAAAATAAAATATATTGTGTCCACCTAAAACTAAAAAATAATATTAAAAAAAATACTCATTTGAAAGGGTAAGGAAATCTTATGGTTAGACTTTTTTTTAAAAAAAAATATTTATTTTTTAGTTGTACACAACACCTTTATTTTGTTTATTTATTTTTATGTGGTGCTGAGGTTGAACCCAGGGCCTCACACGTGCTAGACGAGCACTCTACTGCTGAGCCACAACCCCAGCCCTTATGGTTAGACTTTAAAAGACATTTCTGGCATACACATGCATTAATAGGAAGTTAAAGCAAAAGTGATTAAATATGGGAATCTAGGTAAAGGAAACAAGAAAATTGTATTTTTTTTGCAGCTTTTGTAATTCTGAAATTATTTCCTTTAAAGACAAAATTCCAATTCAATCTTGAGAAAAAAAAAATCTGTAGCCGCATTTAGAAACCATATGACAGGGCCATTTTTGCCACAGTATCATTTTGGTTGAAGTGGTTGGCATAAAAAGGATGTTTATTGTCAAGATCTGAAAATCAAGTGGAGCACACCTGTATTCCCAGCGGCTCACAAGGCTGAGTCAGGAGGATCATGAGTTCAAAGCCAACCTCAGCAAGAGCGAGGTGCTTAGCAACTAAGTATTTTAGCTGATTTTCTAAGTATTATAGTAATCCTCTTGTTGGATGAACAGAATATAATTCCAATGCTGCTTGAGTTCTGATGATACTATTTATCCTCTCCACAGTAAGGCGATTACTATGGAAATTTACAGTTGTTTCATTGTAGTTAAGGAAAGTGTATCAAAGACTTTCGTTGAATACACTCAAAAAGATATTATGAAAGACACATCACTTATGGGAAAGACAAGACTGAGGGGCTAGAAGTGGGAAAGGGGTGAAAAGTAGTAGTCAAAGGCCACGATCCAGCATGAGAAAACTACGTAAAATGAAAAAGTTCAGTTTAAAGACAGTAATGCTTAAGAGTTGTGGGGGCAGTCTGGAGAAGCTTATAGGTAAATGTTTTCTTCTGCAATTCTATTTTGTAACCTGCCACTATTGCTTTCATGGACCCCTAGGACTAGCAGACAACCAAGCAGTCACTGCACTAGAACATTTATGACTCTTTCTTACTTTCATATCCTAGAATTAAATTGAAGAAAAGAAATTATATTTGTTAAGAATGGCTCAGACACTTACCAAGTGACATTGGGGATACGGGTGGTCCCCAAGCTAACGTGTACACAGTCTTCTTATGATATGTGCTAGAAATCTGGGGAGGTCTTTGCGGGTAAGGAGAGGTGGAGAACAAATAAAGATTTAAACTAAAAGGCACGGTGAAAAATACACCATATTTTTCTCAAAAGTCCCTATTTATAAATTTAGTTGCTGTATTATAGAAAAACTATTGAGCATTACTCTTCTCCAAATATTCAACTATAAAAAAAGCAAACATTTAAATAACATACAACATAATAATATCCCATCATAACCAAAATGATTAAGCCCTAAACATATTTCACCCAGATAAAAATGTTACTCCCATAGCACTTGCCTAGCACACACGAGGCCCTGGGTTCGATCCTGAGCATCACATATAAATGAATTAAATGAAGGTATTGTGCCCAACTACAACTAAAAAGTAAATATTAAAAAAAAATATTACTCCCATACATCTGGCAAGTTTGGTATGCTTTTTCTCATATCTCCTGCTTTCTTTCTTTTTTGGACTGGGGATTGAACCCAGGGGCTCTTAACCACTGAGCTACATCCCCAGCCTGTTTTTTACTTTGAGACAGAGTTTCACTAAGTTGCTTAAGGCCTTGTTATGTTGCTGAGGCTGGCTTGAACTTGCAATCCTTCTGCCTTGGCCTCCTGAGTTGCTGGGATTACAGGTGTATGCCGCTGTACCAGGCTAAAAGGTAATTTAAAACTAAAATATTTTTGAGATATTTTGTATTCTTTTCTAATACTAATACTTCAATATATTTTACACTTATAGCACATCTCAACTTGGACTTAGCACTTTTCTGGTGCTGACTAGTCACCTATGACTAATGACTACTGTAAAGGGATAAGGTTGCTTAGCTATGACTTGCAGTTGATAGCAAATATAATAGGGATGATAGGAATACATAAATGAGTTAGAAATCACCATAAGGGAATAACTAGACAAGTACAAGATATGGAGTAATCTATTTATCTAGGGGCTGGGGCTGTAGCTTGGTGGTAGAGGTCTTTCTTGCCTCACATGCCTGTAATCCTTAGTGGCTCAGGAGGCTGAGGCAGGAGGATCAAGAGTTCAAAGCCAGCCTCACCAACTTAATGAGACCCTAAGAAACTCAGTGAGACACTGTCAAGCACCCCTAGGTTCAATCCCTGGTAAAAAAAAAAAAAAAAAATCAAAACCAAAAATCCTGCAGAGGAGTGTCATGATACCTGCGACCTTGTTTCTTGAGAAGGGGTAATATCACAATTTTATGTTTGAAACTTTGTTTCATGTTTTAGATGAGATAAATACAGAGACACACAGATAAATGGTATGGCTAAAAATTGAGATAAGGCACAGATGTTCTACTTGTCTTTCAACTTTCATGTCTGCACGAAAACTTTTGTAAAAATAAAAGCAAATGATTTATGTTAGTGGTTCCCCCAAATCAGATGGGCTGAATCAATATCACCTGAAAAAAATTAAAAAAATAAGATTCTGAGTTCTGAACCTCATTCTTCAAGTTAGAATTTTTTGTACATTACGTGTATAAACTCAAATTAAATCCATCACTGACATTTTGGTGAATTGGCCAAACAAGAATCAAGTATTGCTTACTTGCTGGAGTAGGTGTCATACAATCCCACTTTTCCATCATCTGTTCCAAATGCTAAGCAACCTTCCTTGTTTGGGTGCCAGCACAGCTACAAGAAAAGAGTTTCCAAATGAAAATATATGAGAAAGGGGACACACTGTTATGGGAATCTTAAGCATCTAAGCATTCAAGTGGGAGACTTTCTTGCTGTTGATTCCTTTTAATTTTCATTGTTTAAAAGAAAAAAAAAGATGGATTAATAGCAAAGTGAAAGTCATCTGTAATTTCACCATGCAAAACAAAAATTAATTGCCAATTTTGTTATCTTTCTTTTCAGACATTTTTGTGAATAAACTTAAATACTTATGATAGAAAAAACATGACATATTGTAGACTAGGGTAAAAGATTCTAGAATAGGGGCTGGGAATTCAGCTCAGTGATAGAATGCTTGCTTAGCATGCATAGAAACCTATCCCTGGCACTATAAAAAGAAGAAAAAGATTCTAAAACAATTTAGAAAATACAGTTTAATTAATAATTAATAAATTTGGAATGATGTATCTCAAATTGTCAAGACTATTTCTCTGGGTCATGGTAATGGGGGCATGGAGTAGAGGGTATTGTAGAAAAGAAAGTCCAGTTTCTACACTTTGTTATTTAGTGTTCTTTTAAAATCACCCATATTTATTGGGTTTAGACTAAATAGCCAACACAGAGGTATCATTTTAGAGAAAACAAAAAATCAAAACATGTTTTCTACCCTGCATTCCATTTTATAATTTTTATAAATGATTAACATCCTTCCATAGTTAAAAAAACCTCACTACTATTTTTAGTAATTTGATACCATTCTAATATGTAGTTATATTATAATAATAATCTCCCATAAATACATATTTAGGTTGTTTTTAATCAATTTATTTCTGTTAGAAACATGACAAGTAAAACAAAGCCTTAATAATTTCAAACTCTGAATCTAGGGATGGTGAGTTTGTTTGGAGGATTCTGCTTTCCTAGTTTCAAACTTCATCAAAAATACCTTTAAACAACTTTTGATTTATAACAGAGTTCACTTAAATGAGTGGATATTCTTAAAAAAAAAATTCAAAGAAAGTATCCTTACCGCTGTAACCTTGGACTTGAACCCTGCCAAAAGTTTTTCACATCATAGTTGTTCTTTATGGAGAGAGTGTTCCACACACGGATCATGCCATCCCCAACGCCTATAGCCAAACAGCCCACATCCACAGGAGAGAAAGCTAGGCTGTAGGCAAACCCACCGAGGGAAGGCAGGGTCCAGCAGCACTCCAGTGTGGCCAGGTCCCAACATTTTACCTGGAAAGATTAAAAGTTAGGGCCTAAATATTTCAAAAAAGCAGAGAAATAGGAAAAAGACTCCAATATTCCAAATGGGAATAAGCTCATAGTGAGCAAGGACAATGTAATTTAACCATTCAGTAGGAACTGGAAAAAGCATCTCTTAGGGGAAAAAAATCAGCAATAATCACACAGCTCAACAAGATCTTGGAATATATTTATTCCCAGAGATGTCCAGTGAATTCAGGGTCATAGAATAAACCAGAACCCATACCTCCCATTTCCCAGAGGTCAGTGGTCTTTCCATTCCTGGTAATCTCCTCATTCAGCAAACTAAATAAGGAGGAACACTTCTTCAGCATGTGGAAAGATGGGAGTTACAATCTAAAAAGCAAAATGGCTTACATTCTAGGAGTAGAAAGTTTTTAGTTATTACCTAAATAGAGAGACTTGAGAGAAAATGAAGTTTATGAGCCCAGCTTAGAAGCAGAACAGCAAGGTCATGGGCTCTAAATACAGCCAATTCTCCCTCAGAGAGATTTCACCATGAGCAGATGATTCTGCTTCTTAAACTACAGATGGGGATACGTCAAAGCATGATGATCTTATGTGCCCTTCTGAGGACACTTCTGCTCATCTTTATCATAAACACTTTAGCAGAAAAGCATCTTGGTGGTTCCTCACATTTCTCCTCTCTGTGCACTGCTGATATATAGAGTGCCAACTGGCAACAGCACCTCTAAAACTTTAAGTAGGGAGGCGGTATGAAGACCGAGACTTTCTAATCCCACCCAGATTGCAAATCCCTATTTTACAAAGCTGATGAAATCTAAGCAGTTCTTACATCTCTATCCATTGATGTGGAAAGAAGCAGCTGCTTGTCGTCCTCAGTTTGCAAAGGACATAAATTAAACACGATTCTGGAATGATTCTGTCCTTCTGATGAAGTGCTAAAGAGGGTATATTTCCGTCTCCAAGACTGAGTGAGATCCCAAAGCAGCAGTTCACCCCTGTGAAGAAGAACACAAGCAATCTAAAGCAAGGATTATTGAGTCAGAGTCTGAGTCCACAGTTGTAAAATAATTATTATTGGTCCTTTGATAAAATAAAAATCAACATGGCTGCAGAAGGGTCAAAAAGAGAGCCATCTTCCTTTTCTGAGCCTTAAGAGATTCACTGCCATGCAGAAATGTCACAAACCGAATATGCCAGAGGGAAAATACTTGACTGCCTATTTGCCTCTTGACTTGAACATTCCAAAGGACTGGTAACATTTATGACAACCCTGCTCTGTGACAGTTTCCAACTGCTAGACCTGCTTCAATCCCCCAGACAATGCTAAGTGGCAGGTACCCACTTCTTGTTAGAAAGTACAAACCCATGCATTTCCAATTTGCAAATCTGTTTTGCACCTGAATAAAAGTAGTTTTACTTTTCTTTTAACCTTGTTTGTGATCTTGATTCACACCTTTATGGAGAGAAAATCTGCATTTTCTGCCATATTCACAAACTATTTCTTGGAGAACACAGAAAATCATGAATGCCTACAGAAAGAGAAGCAAGTAACATGGACGAGAAGTAGGAGGGGTGTTTTATTATGCATGCTTTCATTCTTCTTTGAAATATGTAAATGTTCTAGACTAACTTTTGAACAGAGTTCTCTACCAGCTTTAATTATAAAATACCATTATAATCTGAATAGCTTCAAAGCTCAAGAAACAATCTCTTTTTTTGGATATTGGTGGAAAGTAGGGTCGTGGTTAATATTTTGGAAGGACTCTATGTGTTTTACCTGTATCACCTCATTTAAAGGAAAGAACTTGTCTACTAAATTAATTTATCATCTTCAGCAACTACGCATTTAAAATGTCTATGGCTTGCCTCTCCCACCCAAAGTGCATGCTGGTCCCCTGGGAGCCTTCCAGGGGCTCAACTGGGGGCCATGACATTCTGCCAGAACTGAAGTGGAAGATACCTAGCTGCAGAATTAATCACTTGCTTGCTCGGCAGGAGAAATCCCCACGCCTTTTGGAGTCTCAGAAGTCTTCTGGATTGATAATTGTGGTGTGAAAACAGAGGAAAAATGGTTTGTATTTTCCCATGGAAAGTGCTCAATCAGTTTTGTTACTGAGTGGTCACAGCCATGCTATGGGACAAAAAATAGTATCACCCTCTATGCCTCTTGCACACATAAGGCAGGTAAGCAGCAGGTTGATTCTGAAATTCAGATGTGTCTGACTTCAGAGTCAGATACTCTTTAACTCAAGGCTTATTGTGTGTGTGTGTGTGTGTGTGTGTGTGTGTTTTAAACAATTT
Source organism: Marmota monax (assembly GCF_021218885.2). Lineage (NCBI taxonomy): Eukaryota > Metazoa > Chordata > Mammalia > Rodentia > Sciuridae > Marmota > Marmota monax. The sequence goes on from NW_026692779.1 coordinate 87,350, forward strand.
TGTTTGCAGACAGCACAGGTCTCATGATTTTTACATTTCAACTGGCCCATCATAACACAAGTCAATACTTGGGTCATAATGGGCCACTTGTGTGTGTGAGACCCATCTTCTGTGTCTCTAATGAGAAGCCTAGGAATCTTGAGGCCACACAGGAAAACAAAATTTATCAGAAAAGGTATGACCAAAGCAGACTTACCCAAAACAACTGGACACCAGCTGCGTTGGCTGATCCCTGGGCCAGTAGAGTGTCAACCATAGGCGCTCTTTGACGGTTGGGTCTACACCCCCTCCTCTTCTCTTCAGAAAAGGTAGTTTCAAAATCATCACTCCTGTAGGTGAAATGGCCAGTGAGCACGAAAGACACTGAAACCATCAACTTAAAGACAATACATGATCTGCGATTTAAAGGTTTGTTAGTTACTGACAATGAATATACTATTTTCCCATGGAAACATTATACATGGTGATTAATACCTGCTCATCTACCTTTAGGTCAAGCAAGATCTTCAGGCTGTCTTGGCAACCCAAACACATTAAGAATATTTCTTTTGGTCTGGAAAAATGAGCTCCCATTTAGAACTGAGAACTCAAAGTGGTAATGCAACCCAAATTCAGAGCTGGATGGACAGAGAGCATGGAATCCTCCTCCTGTTGGTCATAAACCCCTTTGGCAGACAACACATTGTGACAGGGGAGCATCTCTGTCAGCACTAAGCTGGTGGTTCCTAATCTGTACTGGGTGTTAGAACCACAGGTATAGTTTTAAAAAATACATGTGTCAGGGTCCAGCATCTAGATTCTGATTCAGTAGATTTGAAGTGG